>NC_068424.1:68811098-68816098 GCF_023373465.1 Oncorhynchus keta
CTTCAGAAGTCATATTATTAGTTACATTTTATTATTTTACATGTTTTATTTGACCTTTATTTAACCAGGTAGGCCAGTTGAGAACAAGTTCTCATTTACAACTGCGACCTGACCAAGATAAAGCAAAGCAGTGTGACACAAACAACAACACAGAGTTACACATGGGATAAACAAATGTACAGTCAATAACACAATAGAAAAGTCAATATACAGTAAAGTATATAAAGTCAACATATGTGCAATCTAAGTGTCACATAATCTGTCACATGATTTCAATATATATAAACACCTGCTCTGAAAGACCCCAGAGTCTGCAACACCACTAAGCAGAGGTGGCAGGTAGCCTAGTGGTTGGAGTGTTGGGCCAGTAACCAAAAGGTTGCGAGATAGAATCCCTGAACTGACAAGGTAAACATGTGTCATACTGCTCCTGAACAAGGCAGTAAACCCACACAAACCTGCAAAGAGAGGGCACCACACAAAGAGAGGGCTGCCCACCAAAACTCACAAACCAGGCAAGGAGGGCATTAATCAGAGATGCAACAAAGAGACCAAAGATAACCTGAAGGAGTTGCAAAGCTCCACAGCGGAGATTGGAGTATCTGTCCATAGGACCACTTTAAGCCGTACACTCCATAGAGCTGGGCTTTATGGAAGAGTGGCCAGGAAAAAAGTCATTGCTTAATTAAAGAAAAAAATAAGCAATCACGTTTGGTGTTCGCCAAAAGGCATGTGGGAGACTCCCCAAACATATGGAAGAAGGTACTCTGGTCAGATGAGACTAAAATTGAGCTTTTTGGACATCAAGGAAAACACTATGTCTGGTGCAAACCCAACACCTCTCATCACCCCGAGAACACCATCCCCCATAGTGAAGCATGGTGGTGGCAACATCATGCTGTGGGGATGTTTTTCATCGGCAGGGACTGGGAAACTGGTCAGAATTTAAGGAATGATGGACGGCAATAAATACAGGGAAATTCTTGAGGGAAACCTGTTCAGTCTCCCAGGGATTTGAGACTGGGTCGGATGTTCACCTTCCAGCAGGACAATGACCCTAAGCATACTGCTAAAGCAACACTTGAGTGTTTTAAGGTGAAACATTTAAATGTCTTGGAATGGCCTAGTCAAAGCCCAGACCTCAATCCAATTGACTTACAGATTGCTGTACACCAGTGGAACCTATCCATCTTGAAGGAGCAGTTTGGCCTTGAAGAATGGACAAACATCCCAGTGGCTAGATGTGCCAAGCATATAGAGACATACCACAAGAGACTTGCAGCTGTAATTACTGCAAAAGGTGGATCTACAAAGTATTGACTTTGGGGGGGTGAATAGTTATGCACGCTCAGGTTTTCCGTTTTTTTTTGTCTTATTTCTTGTTCGTTTCACAATAACAAATATTTTGCATCTTCAAAGTGGTAGGCATGTTGTGTAAATCAAATGACACAAACCCCCCCCCAAAAAATCAATTTTAATTCCAGGTTGTCAGGCAACAAAATAGGAAAAATGCCAAAGGGGTGAATACTTTCGCAAGCCACTGTACACACAAAATTATACACACACACAAACTCACTCACCGTAAAACTTGGAACATTTTGGCCATCTTCCCTATGGCACGGATCTTGTTCCTGATCACCTCTTTCCTAGCTGCCGCTGCATTGGCTGGAGGGAACCAATCACAGAGGAGTAAAACACGGGACACCAATAACAAGGAAGTGAAAAGGAAGGTTGAATTGACATAAAAATCGAACCAATCAAAGTGTCTGTGTCCCATTTGGGATGCAACAGGTCTTCCCATGTGTATCTATTTATAAAGATATGATTACCATCATAGACCTCTTCCTCTCCGTCATTCTCCATGAGCTCATCATCTGAACAGATACTGAGAACATTCACCAGCATCTCTGTCACTGTGGATCGAGAGAGAGGGCACAGTCAATATGAGAGAGAGACTCTGAAGAAAAATGTATATTGTTTGCAGAATATCTGTTGCTTCTGTCCCGAGCCAAGAGGGCCTACAGCAGCACCTAGATCTTCTGCACAGATTATTTCAGACCTGGGCCTTGACATTGAATCTCAGTAAGACAAAAATAATAGTGTTCCAAAAAAGGTCCAGAGAGAGAGAGTTAGTCACAGAGTGAGATTCAGAAATAGAGAATAAGAGAGAGGGTCAGAGAGAGAGAATAAGAGAGAAGGTTAGAGAGAGAGAATAAGAGAGAGGGTCAGAGAGAGAGAGAATAAGAGAGAAGGTTAGAGAGAGAGGGTCAGAGAGAGAGAGAATAAGAGAGAGGGTCAGAGAGAGAGAATAAGAGAGAGAGTCAGAGAGTGAGAGAATAAGAGAGAGGGTTGGAGAGAGAGAATAAGAGAGAGGGTCAGAGAGAGAGAGAATAAGAGAGAGGGTCAGAGAGAGAGAATAAGAGAGAGGGTCAGAGAGAGAGAATAAGAGAGAGGGTTGGAGAGAGAGAATAAGAGAGAGGGTCAGAGAGAGAGAATAAGAGAGAGGGTCAGAGAGAGAGAATAAGAGAGAGGGTTGGAGAGAGAGAATAAGAGAGAGGGTCAGAGAGAGAGAATAAGAGAGAGGGTCAGAGAGAGAGAATAAGAGAGAGGGTTGGAGAGAGAGAATAAGAGAGAGGGTCACAGAGAGATTCAGAGAATAAGAGAGAGGCACAGAGAGAGATTCAGAGAATAAGAGAGAGGCTAAGAGAGAGAGAATAAGAGAGAGGGTCAGAGAGAGATTCAGAGAATAAGAGAGAGGCTAAGAGAGAGAGAATAAGAGAGAGGCTCAGAGAGAGAGAATAAGAGAGAGATTCAGAGAATAAGAGGGTTGGTCAGAGAGAGAGAATAAGAGAGAGGGTTGGAGAGAGAGAATAAGAGAGAGGGTCAGATAGAGAGAATAAGAGAGGGTTGGAGAGAGAGAATAATAGAGAGGGTTGGAGAGAGAGAATAACAGAGAGAGATTCAGAGATAGAGAATAACAGAGAGAGATTCAGAGAATAAGAGGGTTGGTCAGAGAGAGAGAATAAGAGACATGGTTGGAGAGAGAGAATAAGAGAGATAGATTCAGAGAATAATAAGGTTGGTCAGAGAAAGAGAGAATAAGAGAGAGGCTCAGAGAGAGAGAATAAGAGAGAGAGATTCACAGAATAAGAGGGTTGGTCAGAGAGAGAGAATAAGAGAGAGGGTCAGAGAGAGAGAATAAGAGAGAGGGTCAGAGAGAGAGAGAATAAGATAGAGAGTCAGAGAGAGAGAGAATAAGAGAGAGGGTTGGAGAGAGAGAATAAGAGAGAGGGTCAGAGAGAGAGAATAAGAGAGAGGGTCAGAGAGAGAGAATAAGAGAGAGGGTCAGAGAGAGAGAGAATAAGAGAGAGGGTCAGAGAGAGAGAATAAGAGAGAGGGTCAGAGAGAGAGTTAGTCAGAGAGAGAGTTAGAGAGAAAAAGAAAGAGAATAAGAGAGTTAGAGAGAGAGAATAAGAGAGAGAGAGTTAGTCAGAGAGAGAATAAGAGAGAGTTAGTCAGAGAGAGAGATTAAGATAGTTAGTCAGAGAGAGAGAATAAGATAGTTAGTCAGAGAGAGAGAATAAGAGAGAGAGTTAGAGAGAGAGAATAAGAGAGAGAGAGTTAGTCAGAGAGAGAATAAGAGAGAGTTAGTCAGAGAGAGAGATTAAGATAGTTAGTCAGAGAGAGAGAATAAGAGAGAGGGTTGGAGAGAGAGAATAAGAGAGAGGGGTCAGAGAGAGAGAATGAGAGAGGGTCAGAGAGAGAGAATAAGAGAGAGGGTCAGAGAGAGAGAATAAGAGAGAGGGTCAGAGAGAGAGAGAGAATAAGAGAGAGGGTCAGAGAGAGAGAATAAGAGAGAGAGTTAGTCAGAGAGAGAGATTAAGATAGTTAGTCAGAGAGAGAGAATAAGATAGTTAGTCAGAGAGAGAGTTAGAGAGAATAAGAAAGAGAATAAGAGAGAGAGTTAGTCAGAGAGAGAGATTAAGATAGTTAGTCAGAGAGAGAATAAGATAGTTAGTCAGAGAGAGAGAATAAGAGACAGAGTTAGTCAGAGAGAGAATAAGATAGTCAGAGATAGAGAATAAGAGAGAGAATAAGAGAGAGAGTTAGTCAGAGAGAGAATAAGATAGTCCGAGATAGAGAATAAGAGAGAGAGAATAAGAGAGAGAGAATAAGAGAGAAAGAGAATAAGAGAGTTAGTTAGAGAGAGAGAATAAGAGAGTTAGAGTTAGTCAGAGAGAGAATTAGTCAGAGAGAGAGATTAAGTCGTTTTTTCGCACCTTTCTCTCCAACGAAGGGCAGGGACCAGGTGAAGACATCCATGAAGTTGGGCAGCCAGTAGGGATGAGGGGAACAGTTGAACTGGCGGATGTTCATCACGTTGTTCTCATACTTCAGAACCGCCGCTGTGAGAGAATGAGAGGGCAGGCCTGTTACACACTGTCTGTCTGTCTGTCTGTGTGTGTGTGTGTGTGTGTGTGTGTGTGTGTGTGTGTGTGTGTGTGTGTGTGTGTGTGTGTGTGTGTGTGTGTGTGTGTGTGTGTGTGTGTGTGTGTGTGTGTGTGTGTGTGTGTGTGTGCGCGCGTGTGCGTGTGTGCGCATGTGCGTGTGTGTGCGCGCGTGCATGTGCGTGTTCCTGGACCTTTGTTGTTGTAGACGTCCAGGTAGTTAGGAGCTGAGAAGATGGTGATGAGGGAGGGGAAGCCTGTCGTCTGACTCTTTCTGTACATCCGGTACCTGAACAGGGAAGCGGTCAAGGTCATTGGGATACAGGGTAGAGTTGGGATTACATAGATTGGGGATTCACCCGTCAGGGGTGTAGGGTTAAATATATGTTGTGTGGTTAAGTTCGCCTTGACGATGGATAACTGTTTATAAATTGACTGATTTGATTATGTATCGGTGGACTGAACCGTTTGTGTTGCCATCACAACCCCAACCCTGGATCAATCAACACACACTGGGGTGGACAGGTGAATGTTTTACAATACATTAAGTTA
>NC_068424.1:68821098-68843598 GCF_023373465.1 Oncorhynchus keta
CTACCGACCCCCCTCAGCTCCCAGCTGTGCCCTGGACACCATTTGTGAATTGATCGCCCCCATCTAGCTTCAGAGTTTGTTCTGTTAGGTGACCTAAACTGGGATATGCTTAACACCCAAGCAGTCCTACAATCTAAGCTAGATGCCCTCAATCTCACACAAATCATCAAGGAACCCACCAGGTACAACCCTAAATCTGTAAACAAGGGCACCCTCATAGACGTCATCCTGACCAACTGGCCCTCCAAATACACCTCCGCTGTCTTCAACCAGGATCTCAGCGATCACTGCCTCATTGCCTGTATCCGCTACGGAGCCGCAGTCAAACGACCACCCCTCATCACTGTCAAACGCTCCCTAAAACACTTCTGTGAGCAGGCCTTTCTAATCGACCTGGCCCGGGTATCCTGGAAGGACATTGACCTCATCCCGTCAGTTGAGGATGCCTGGTCACTCTTTAAAAGTAAATTCATCACCATTTTAGATAAGCATGCTCCGTTCATAAAATGCAGAACTAAGAACAGATATAGCCCTTGGTTCACTCCAGACCTGACTGCCCTCAACCAGCACAAAAACATCCTGTGGCGGACTGCAATAGCATCGAATAGTCCCCTCGATATGCAACTGTTCAGGGAAGTCAGGAACCAATACATGCAGTCAGTCAGGAAAGCTAAGGCCAGCTTCTTCAGGCAGAAATTTGCATCCTGTAGCTCCAACTCCAAGAAGTTCTGGGACACTGTGAAGTCCATGGAGAACAAGAGCACCTCCTCCCAGTTGCCCACTGCACTGAGGCTAGGTAACACGGTCACCACCGATAAATCCATGATTATCGAAAACTTCAACAAGCATTTCTCAACGGCTGGCCATGCCTTCCGCCTGGCTACTCCAACCTCGGCCAACAGCTCCGCCCCCCCCGCAGCTACTCGCCCAAGCCTCTCCAGGTTCTCCTTTACCCAAATCCAGATAGCAGATGTTCTGAAAGAGCTGCAAAACCTGGACCCGTACAAATCACCTGGGCTTGACAATCTGGACCCTCTATTTCTGAAACTATCCGCCGCCATTGTCGCAACCCCTATTACCAGCCTGTTCAACCTCTCTCTCATATCGTCTGAGATACCCAAGGATTGGAAAGCTGCCGCAGTCATCCCCCTCTTCAAAGGGGGAGACACCCTGGACCCAAACTGTTACAGACCTATATCCATTCTGCCCTGCCTATCTAAGGTCTTCGAAAGCCAAGTCAACAAACAGGTCACTGACCATCTCGAATCCCACCGTACCTTCTCCGCTGTGCAATCTGGTTTCCGAGCCGGTCACGGGTGCACCTCAGCCGCACAAGGTACTAAACGATATCATAACCGCCATCGATAAAAGACAGTACTGTGCAGCCGTCTTCATCGACCTTGCCAAGGCTTTCGACTCTGTCAATCACCATATTCTTATCGGCAGACTCAGTAGCCTCGGTTTTTCGGATGACTGCCTTGCCTGGTTCACCAACTACTTTGCAGACAGAGTTCAGTGTGTCAAATCGGAGGGCATGCTGTCCGGTCCTCTGGCAGTCTCTATGGGGGTGCCACAGGGTTCAATCCTCGGGCCGACTCTTTTCTCTGTATATATCAATGTTGCTCTTGCTGCGGGCGATTCCCTGATCCACCTCTACGCAGACGACACCATTCTATATACTTCCGGCCCGTCCTTGGACACTGTGCTATCTAACCTCCAAACGAGCTTCAATGCCATACAACACTCCTTCCGTGGCCTCCAACTGCTCTTAAACGCTAGTAAAACCAAATGCATGATTTTCAACCGTTCGCTGCCTGCACTCGCACGCCCGACCAGCATCACCACCCTGGATGGTTCCGACCTTGAATATGTGGACATCTATAAGTACCTAGGTGTCTGGCTAGACTGTAAACTCTCCTTCCAGACTCATATCAAACATCTCCAATCGAAAATAAAATCTAGAGTCGGCTTTCTATTCCGCAACAAAGCCTCCTTCACTCACGCCGCCAAACTTACCCTAGTAAAACTGACTAGCCTACCGATCCTCGACTTCGGCGATGTCATCTACAAAATAGCTTCCAACACTCTACTCAGCAAACTGGATGCTTTTTATCACAGTGCCATCCGTTTTGTCACTAAAGCACCTTATACCACCCACCACTGCGACCTGTATGCTCTAGTCGGCTGGCCCTCGCTACATATTCGTCGCCAGACCCACTGGCTCCAGGTCATCTACAAGTCCATGCTAGGTAAAGCTCCGGCTTATCTCAGTTCACTGGTCACGATGGCAACACCCTCCCGTAGCACGCGCTCCAGCAGGTGTATCTCACTGATCATCCCTAAAGCCAACACCTCATTTGGCCGCCTTTCGTTCCAGTTCTCTGCTGCCTGTGACTGGAACGAATTGCAAGTTGGAGACTTTTATCTCCCTCACCAACTTCAAACATCTGCTATCTGAGCAGCTAACCGATCGCTGCAGCTGTACATAGTCTATCGGTAAATAGCCCATCCATTTTTACCTACCTCCCCATTTTAACTACCTCCCCATACTGTTTTTATTTATTTACTTTTCTGCTCTTTTGCACACCAATATCTCTACCTGTACATGACCATCTGATCATTTATCACTCCAGTGTTAATCTGCAAAATTGTAATTATTTGCCTACCTCCTCATGCCTTTTGCACACAATGTATATAGACTCCCCTTTTTTCTACTGTGTTATTGACTTGTTAATTGTTTACTCCATGTGTAACTCTGTGTTGTCTGTTCACACTGCTATGCTTTATCTTGGCCAGGTCGCAGTTGCAAATGAGAACTTGTTCTCAACTAGCCTACCTGGTTAAATAAAGGTGTTCTCAACTAGCCTACCTGGTTAAATAAAGGTGAAATAAAAAAAATAAAAAAATAAAAGAAAGAGAGGAAGAGAGAGAGGGAGAAAGGGGGGAGAGAGGGAGAGAAAGAGAGGGAGAAAGAGAGAGAGATAGAGAGAGAGAGAGAGAGAGAGAGAGAGAGAGAGAGAGAGAGAGAGAGAGAGAGGGGAGAAAGGGGGAGAGAGAGAGGGAGAGAGGGAGAGAAAGAAAGAGAGAGGAAGAGAGAGAAGGAGAAAGGGGGGAAAGAGAGAGAGAGAGGGAGAGAGAGGGAGAGACAGAGAGAGAGAGAGAGAGAGAGAGAGAGAGAGAGAGAGAGGGCGGGGAGGGAGGGAGGGAGGGAGAGAGAGAGAGAGAGAGAGAGAGAGAGAGAGAGAGAGAGAGAGAGAGAGAGAGAGAGAGAGAGAGAGAGAGAGAGAGAGAGAGAGAATGTATGGAGAAGTTGGAACTAGTGTTGGATGAGAAAGTCATGTGAGAGATGGAACAACATAGAAAGAAGAGATGAAAGAGTGTAAGAGAAGGAGAGAGAGGATAGAGAGTGCAACAGGATGCTAGTATGAAGGAGGGGGAAAAGGGTGGAATGAGGGAGGATACAGGAAGAGAGAGAACAGGAAGAGGGAGAGACCACAGATACTCACATTCTGTTTTGAAAGTGAAATATTCTGTCAAGTGTCTACATTCATGGTTTCCCCGTAGAAGAAATAACGTCTTTGGGTAGAGGATTTTCAATGACCACAGATACAACACACACTGAGAGAGGAGAGACAGAACACAGAAAGATCTGTTAGTAACAGTACGGCTCAGAGGAAAAAATGACCCACTAGCTATTCACATGACTTCAGGCTCGAAGTCCTAGATTCAAAGCAACCTTGTTAAACACTTCCTAGTATGCAGAAAGTAGTGTGCCTCTAGGTAAATAAGCAGTAGCCAGGGTGCACTAAGTAGTGTCCCTAGGTAGTATGCAGTAGTTACACTCTTAGAAATAAAAGTTCTATCCAGAACCTTAAAGGGTTCTTCGGCGTAGAACCTCGGGGGAAAAGGGGGACAGCCAAAGCACCCTTTTGGAACCTTTTCTTTAAAAGAGTGTAGTGTGGACTATTGTGCTCTAGGGAGTGTGCACTAGGTAGTGTGCACTAGGTACTGTCGTGTGCCCTCACCTCAATACTGAAGTAACCCCGGTCCACGTAGTCCCCTAGGAAGAGGTAGCGTGTCGTCGCGGGGGAACCCCCCACCTCAAACAGCTTCATCAGGTCAAAGAACTGACCGTGGACGTCTCCACACACTGAAACACAATGTCGAAACAACGTTACACTCATAGAACACTGTTAAACAGACAACATCAGTACTACAGAATCACATTCCTGTTACTTCAGTTTCGTCTTGTTTTACTGTCCTTTTACAATAGATGACAAACAGTCTCAGGAATTGACAACAAAGTAGAAGGGTAACCAACAACCCTTTCTCTCCTCTTTCAAGTGAATGTCAATTGTCAAATTTAAAAAAAAAACACTACTTTGACAGTGGCACTACCACCACTACACTCTCTCCGTAATGTCTGTCATATGTTCCTACAGAACAGACAGCATAAAGCATTAGCGAGTTGAAGCGTAATAGCTGCTATGTATGTGTGACGGTGTGTGTCTTCAGCCGGCCTGTGGCCTGCCGACCACCTCTTCTCTCTAGGGACTAGCAGTATTTCCACCAAAAAGTGGCTAGGCAGCTACCTTCTCTTCTCTCACTGTGTGTGTGGGATGTGTGCAGTCATGGAATTATCTTGCAGATACCATTCACATGCCAAAGATAACCAGTAGCTGGTTGTCTTTAATGTGGGTTACAGGCAGCTAGACAACTCTCTTCCTTTCTCTCCTCTCTGAATCTCAGTCTTCTCCCTTGTCTTGTTTTCTGTCCTCTCCCCTTGTCATCTCCCCTGTCCTCTCCCCTTGTCATCTCCCCTGTCCTCTCCCCTGTCCTCTCCCCTGTCCTCTCTCCTTGTCATCTCCCCTGTCCTCTCCCCTGTCCTCTCTCCTTGTCATCTCCCCTGTCCTCTCCCCTTGTCATCTCCCCTGTCCTCTCCCCTTGTCATCTCCCCTGTCCTCTCCCCTGTCCTCTCCCCTGTCCTCTCCCCTTGTCATCTCCCCTGTCCTCTCCCCTTGTCATCTCCCCTGTCCTCTCCCGTTGTCATCTCCCCTTGTCATCTCCCCTTGTCATCTCCCCAGTCCTCTCCCCTTGTCCTCTCCCCTTGTCATCTCCCCTGTCCTCTCCCCTTGTCATCTCCCCTGTCCTCTCCCCTTGTCCACTCCCCTGTCCTCTCCCCTTGTCATCTCCCCTGTCCTCTCCCCTTGTCATCTCCCCTGTCCTCTCCCCTTGTCCCCTCCCTGTCCTCTCCCCTTGTCCTCTCCCCTGTCCTCTCCCCTTGTCATTTCCCCTGTCCTCTCCCCTTGTCATCTCCCCTGTCCTCTCCCCTTGTCATCTCCCCTGTCCTCTCCACTTGTCATCTCCCCTGTCCTCTCCCCTTGTCATCTCCCCTGTCCTCTCTCCCCTTGTCATCTCCCCTGTCCTCTCCCCCTTGTCCCCTCCCCATCCTCGTCACCTGTGATTGGGGCCTCTATATCTAGCATGGTCCTCCCCTTCCTGCCCCCACCCACCCTTCCACCCCACTCCCCCCCATCGTCACCTGTGACTGGGGCCTCTATATCCAGCATGGTCCTCTCCTTCCTCTCCTCTCCTCTCCTCACCCTCCCTCCCACTCCCCCTCACTCCTCACCTGTGACTGGGGCCTCTATATCCAGCATGGTCCTCTCCTTCCTCCCCCCCCTCCTCCCTCCCCACTCCCCCTCCCTCTTCACCTGTGATTGGGGCCTCTATATCCAGCATGGTCCTCTCCTTCCTCCCCCCACCCTCCCTCCCCACTCCCCCTCATCGTCACCTGTGATTAGGGCCTCTATATCTAGCATGGTCCTCTCCTTCCTCCCCCCACCCTCCCCACTTCCCCTCATTGTCACCTGTGACTGGGGCCTCTATATCCAGGATGGTCCTCTCCTTCCTCTCCTCACCCTCCCTCCCCACTCCCCCTCCCTCTTCACCTGTGACTGGGGCCTCTATATCCAGCATGGTCCTCTCCTTCCTCCCCCCACCCTCCCCACTCCCCCTCATTGTTACCTGTGACTTGGGCCTCTATATCCAGGATGGTCCTCTCCTTCCTCTCCTCACCCTCCCTCCCCACTCCCCCTCCCTCTTCACCTGTGACTGGGGCCTCTATATCCAGGATGGTCCTCTCCTTCCTCTCCTCACCCTCCCTCCCCACTCCCCCTCCCTCCTCACCTGTGACTGGGGCCTCTATATCCAGCATGGTCCTCTCCTTCCTCTCCACTCTCCTCTCCTCACCCTCCCTCCCCACTCCCCCTCCCTCCTCACCTGTGACTGGGGCCTCTATATCCAGCATGGTCCTCTCCTTCCTCTCCACTCTCCTCTCCTCACCCTCCCTCCCCACTCCCCCTCCCTCCTCACCTGTGACTGGGGCCTCTATATCCAGCATGGTCCTCTCCTGGCGCAGGATGGCGGCTCCCTCATTGATGATACGTAGGGCCACCACCTCCTCCAGGCGACCCTCCTTGGTGAGGTGGGCTTTTAGCAGGTCTACTCTGGGCTTCCCCTCACAGTCAAACACCTCCTTCATGGAGAGTCTGTGGCTCAGGGGGAAGGGGACCGCTAGGAAGAGGAGAGGAATGGGAGAAGGAGGAAAGAGGAGAGGGAGAAAGATGGAAAGAGAAATGGGGGAGAGATAGGGATGGAGAGAAATAGATGGTGATGGAGATAGATATGGATGAGAGATGGGGATGGAGAGAGAGATGGGGGAGAGATGGGATGGAGAGAGAGATGAGGTTAGTTGGGGATGGAGAGAGAGATGGGGGAGATGGGGATGGAGAGAGATGGGGGAGATGGGGTGGAGATAGAGATGGGGGAGAGATGGGGGTGGAGAGAGAGATGGGGAGATGGGGATGGAGAGAGAGATGAGGGAGAGATGGTATGGAGAGAGAGATGAGGTTAGTTGGGGATGGAGAGAGAGATGCGGGAGATGGGGATGGAGAGAGAGATTGGGGAGAGATGGGGGGTGGAGAGAGAAATGGGGGAGAGATGGGGATGGAGGGAGAGATGGGATGGAGAGAGAGATGGGGAAAGTTGGGGATGGAGACAGAGATGGGGAGAGATGGGGATGGAGAGAGATGGGGAGAGATGGGGATGGAGAGAGTGATGGGGAGAGATGGGGATGGAGAGATGGGGAGAAATGGGGGAGAGATGGGGATGGAGAGAGATGGGGCGAGATGGGGATGGAGAGATGGGGAGAGATGGGGATGGAGAGATGGGGAGAGATGGGGATGGAGAGAGAGATGGGGGAGAGATGGGGATGGAGAGATGGGGAGAGATGGGGATGGAGAGATGGGGAGAGATGGGGATGGAGAGATGGGGAGAGATGGGGATGGAGAGAGATGGGGAGAGATGGGGAGAGATGGGGATGGAGAGAGATGGAGAGAGATTGGGAAGAGATGGGGATGGAGAGATGGGGAGAGATGGGGATGGAGAGATGGGGAGAGATGGGGATGGAGAGAGATGGGGAGAGATGGGGGAGAGATGGGGATGGAGAGAGATGGGGAGAGATGGGGGAGAGATGGGAAGAGATGGGGATGGAGAGAGATGGGGAGAGATGGGGATGGAGAGATGGGGGAGAGATGGGGAGAGATGGGGGAGAGATGGGGAGAGATTGGGGAGAGATGGGGGAGAGATGGGGATGGAGAGAGATGGGGAGAGATGGGGATGGAGAGAGAGATGGGGGAGAGATGGGGATGGAGAGATGGGGGAGAGATGGGGGAGAGATGGGGAGAGATGGGGATGGAGAGAGATGGGGGAGAGATGGGGATGGAGAGAGAGATGGGGATGGAGAGATGGGGGAGAGATGGGGAGAGATGGGGGAGAGATGGGGATGGAGAGAGATGGGGAGAGATGGGGATGAGAGAGAGATGGGGGAGAGATGGGGAGAGATGGGGATGGAGAGAGATGGGGAGAGATGGGGGAGAGATGGGGATGAGAGAGATGGGGGAGGGAGAGACAGATGGGGAATAGATGGGGATGGAGAGACAGATGGGGAATAGATGGGGGTGGAGAGATAGATTGGGATAGATGAGGGAATAAAGAGATGGGGGAGGGATAGAGATGGAGAGAGATGGGGGAGGGATGGAGATAGAGAGAGATGGGGGATAGATGAGGGGGGAGATGGGGGGAAAAGAGATGGGGAGGGATGGGGATGAGAGAGATGGGGGAGAGATGGGGATGGAGAGAGAGATGGGGAGAGATGGGGAGAGATGGAGAGAGCGATGGGGAGAGATGGGGATGGAGAGATGGGGGAGAGATGAGGATGGAGAGCGAGATGGGGGAGAGATGGGGATGGAGAGAGAGATGGGGTAGAGAGATATGTGGATGGAGAGAGATGGGGAGAGATGGGGATGGAGAGAGAGATGGGGTAGAGAGATATGGGGATGGAGAGAGATGGGGAGAGATGGGGATGGAGAGAGAGATGGGGTAGAGAGATATGGGGATGGAGAGAGATGGGGAGAGATGGGGATGGAGAGAGAGATGGGGTAGAGAGATATGGGGATGGAGAGAGATGGGGAGAGATGGGGAGGGAGAGAGAGATGGGGTAGAGAGAGATGGGGATGGAGAGAGATGGGGAGAGATGGGGATGGAGAGAGAGATGGGGTAGAGAGAGAGATGGGGTAGAGAGATATGGGGATGGAGAGAGAGATGGGGGAGAGATGGGGATGGAGAGAGAGATGGGGTAGAGAGATATGGGGATGGAGAGAGAGATGGGGGAGAGATGGGAATGGAGAGAGAGATTGGGTAGAGAGATATGGGGATGGAGAGAGAGATGGGGGAGAGATGGGGATGGAGAGAGAGATGGGGTAGAGAGATATGGGGATGGAGAGAGAGATGGGGGAGAGATGGGGATGGAGAGAGAGATGGGGGAGAGATGGGGATGGAGAGAGAGAGATGGGGGAGAGATGGGGATGGAGAGAGAGATGGGGTAGAGAGATATGGGGATGGAGAGAGAGATGGGGGAGAGATGGGGATGGAGAGAGAGATGGGGGAGAGATGGGGATGGAGAGAGAGATGGGGTAGAGATATGGGGATGGAGAGAGAGATGGAGAGAGTGATGGGGTAGAGATATGGGGATGGAGAGAGAGATGGAGAGAGATATGGGGTAGAGATGTGGGGATGGAGAGAGAGATGGGGAGACAGGGCGACAGGGTGAGAAAAAGGAGAGAGAAATGTAATTCACATTATATACTGTACTGGACGCAGCAGGATACAGGGAAACTACTTAATCTATCTATCTATCTATCTATCTATCTATCTATCTATCTATCTATCTATCTATCTATCTATCTATCTATCTCTCTCTCTATATATATATATATATATATATATATATATATACAGTGAGGGAAAAAAGTATTTGATCCCCTGCTGATTTTGTACATTTGCCCACTGACAAAGAAATGATCGGTCTATAATTTCAATGGTAGGTTTATTTGAACAGTGAGAGACAGCATAGCAACAAAAAAATCCAGAAAAACGCATGTCAAAAAGGTTATAAATTGATTTGCATTTCATTGAGGGAAATAGGTATTTGACCCCTCTGCAAAACATGACTTAGTACTTGGTGGCAAAACCCTTGTTGGCAATCACAGAGGTCAGACGTTTCTTGTAGTTGGCTACCAGGTTTGCACGCATCTCAGGAGGGATTTTGTCCCACTCCTCTTTGCAGAATTTCTCCAAGTCATTAAGGTTTTGAGGCTGACGTTTGGCAACTCAAACCTTCAGTTCCCTCCACAGATTTTCTATGGGATTAAGGTCTGGAGACTGGCTAGGCCCCTCCAGGACCTTAATGTGCTTCTTCTTGAGCCACTCCTTTGTTGCCTTGGCCGTGTGTTTTGGGTCAATGCCCATCCACGACCCATTTTCAATGCCCTGGCTGAAGGAAGGAGGTTCTCACCCAAGATTTGACGGTACATGGCCCCGTCCATCGTCCCTTTGATGCGGTGAAAATGTCCTGTCCCCTTAGCAGAAAAACACCCCCAAAGCATAATGTTTCCACCTCCATGTTTGACGGTGGGGATGGTGTTCTTGGGGTCATAGGCAGCATTCCTCCTCCTCCAAACACGGCGAGTTGAGTTGATGCCAAAGAGCTCCATTTTGGTCTCATCTGACAACAACACTTTCACCCAGTTGTCCTCTGAATCATTCAGATGTTCATTGGCAAACTTCAGACGGGCATGTATATGTGCTTTCTTGAGCAGGGTACCTTGCGGGCTCTGCAGGATTTCAGTCCTTCACGGCGTAGTGTGTTACCAACTGTTTTCTTGGTGACTATGGTCCCAGCTGCCTTGAGATCATTGACAAGATCCTCCCGTGTAGTTCTGGGCCGATTCCTCACTGTTCTCATGATCATTGCAACTCCACGAGGTGAGATCTTGCATGGAGCCCCAGGCCGAGGTAGATTGACAGTTCTTTTGTGTTTCTTCCATTTGCAAATAATTGCACCAACTGTTGTCACCTTCTCACCAAGCTGCTTGGCAATGGTCTTGTAACCCATTCCAGCCTTGTGTAGGTCTACAATCTTGTCCCTGACATCCTTGGAGAGCTCTTTGGTCTTGGCCATGGTGGAGAGTTTGGAATCTGTTTGATTGATTGCTTCTGTGGACAGGTGTCTTTTATACAAGTAACAAGCTGAGATTAGGAGCACTCCCTTTAAGAGTGTGCTCCAGTATCGGAGCATGAGGTCTGATACCAACAAGCCATCATTCTCCACTCCTTAGCACACACCCACACAGACACATACACACATATACATTCATGCTACACACACATCACAACTGCTCCTACCAGACTTTTTTTTCTACTGCTCAGTATATACACTGCCCCCCCCCACCTTCACTTTACATGTGTAAATATTGGACTGCAGTGCCTTCTGAAAGTATTCATACCCCTTGACTTATTTGACATTTTGTTGTGTTACAGCCTGAATTCCAAAGGTGCACACTGTATTAGAGTACTTATGAAATGCACATTGTTATATTTGGTAACAGGTGTTTATTTGACCTAGACTCCAACCCTATTAGATGCATTGAAACGATGTGGATGGAGCAAAATCTCCATAAGGGTATAAATGTAAAACCCTCTGAGGAAGGCCTTGAGGCCGATACGGGAAGCTTCATAAAGAGTAGCGATACTAGCAAGAGCAGTGTGTGGGTTTCTTCTTTCTTCTTACAGCCTCAAAATGGATTAAATATTGTATTTTTCTCACCCATCTACACACAATACACCATAATTACAAAGTGAAAACGTGTTTTTAGAAATGTTAGCAAATTTATTGAAAATGAAATACAGAAATATCTAATTTACCTAACTATTCACGCCCCTGAGTCAATTAAACAATAAGATATGAGGAGGTGTGGTATATGGCCAATATACCATGGCTAAGGGCTGTTCTTAAGCACTACGCAACACGGAGTGCCTGGACACAGCCATTAGCCTTGAAATTTGCCATATATCAAAAATCCCTGAGGTGCCTAATTGCTATTATAAACTGGTTACCAACGTAATTAGAGCAGTAAAATAAATATTTTGTCATACCCGTGGTATACAGTTTGATATACCATGGCTGTCAGCCAATCAGCATTCAGGGCTCGAACCACCCAGTTTATAATACACGTTCGAATCACCTTTGGCAGCGATTACAGCTGTGAGTCTTTCTTGGTCAAATTTTCACTTTAAAAAAATAAATATTCAATCTCTGTCAAGTTGGTTGTTAGTCATTGCTAAGTCAGCCATTTTCATGTCTTGCCATAGAATTTCAAGCAGATTAAAGTCAAAACTGTAAATAGGCTACTCAGAAACATTTGTCTCCCAGTGTCTTGGAAAGCAGTCAGAACCATGTTTTCCTCTAGGATTTTGCCTGTGCTTAGCTCTATTCCGTTTCTTTTTATCCTAAAACACTCCCTAATCCTTGACAATAAGCATACCCATAACCTTGATTCAGCCACCACCGTGCTTGAAATTATGGAGAATGGTACTAATTGATGTGATATGTTGGATTTGCCCTAAACATAATGCTTGTATTTTGCAGTTTTACTTTAGGGCCTTCTTGGAAACAGGATGCATATTTTGGAATATTATTCTGTACAGCACTTTTATCAAACTCATTCAACAGAGTGCCCAGTGTCTGAGGATTTTGCCTCTACAATTGTACTTGATTGATGAATTAAGGTCACTAATTAGTAAGGAACTCCCATCACCTGGTTGTCTACGTCTTAATTGAAAGGCAAAAAACAAAAATACCCAGACACTTGGCCCTCTGTGGATTGAGTTTGACACCCCTGCTGTACAAGCTTCCTTCTTTTCACTCTGTCATTTAGGTTAGTATTGTTGAGTAACTACAATGTTGTTGATCGATCCTCAGTTTTCTCCTATCACAGACATTAAACTCTAACTGTTTTAAAGTCACCATTGGTCTCATGGCGGTTTCCTTCCTCTCCTGCAACTGAGTTAGGAAGGACACCTGTATCTTTGTAGTGTATTGATACACCATCCAAAGTCTAATTATCAACTTCACCAAAGGGATATTCAACGTCTTCTTTTTTTTATTTTTACCCATCTACAAATAGTTGAATGTCACGTGCGCAAGTACAGTGAAATGTCTTTCTTGCAACAATGCAGTGATCAATGAAACACATTGAAAGGCATTGGAAAACCTCCCTTGGTCTTTGTGGTTGAATCTGTGTTTTAAGTTCACTGCTCCAATAAGGAACCTTACAGATAATTGTATGTGTGGGGTACTGAGATGAGGTGGTCATTCAAAAATCATGTTAAACATGCAACGTATTATGTGACTTGTTAAGCACATTTTTTTTATGTTGAACTTGAATACTTATTGACTCAAGACATTTCAGCTTTAAATTTTGCATTCATTTGTACACGTTTCTAAAAAAACATAATTCCACTTTATGGGGTATTGTGTGTAGGCCATCTTTTAGTATTTCTTATTTAATATTTCTTATTTCTTTAGTGTTGTTGCATTTTCGAGAAGTAAGCGTTTCATTGGACGATGTGTACCATGCGTATCCCGTATATACAACTAGTAAAACTTTAAACTTGAATGTACTGTCTGTGTTATAGGTGGCCTAACAGGCTTTATTTCAGCATAGCTATGGCTGAGTTGTCGGTTTGCACTTTGCAGCGGTGTTTCTCTTACATAATGAAGGCCCTTAGGGCACTGCTGGAGATGACTGGTGAGGAGAGTGATAAAGCAAGAGCTCCCAGCTGCACGTGAGGACTCACACACACACAGGCGCAAGGGCAAAAGCCCATACACACACTGAGACACGAACACACATACAGTTGAGGTAGGACGTTTACATACCTTAAGGGAAGAATTCGGCAGTACCTGTATGGTTAGTGAGAAAGTCCATATTGCAAATGTACGGTCCCTTACTAGACGTCCGAAATCGTTTGTAAAATTCGCGGACGGCGTCGGGCCGAGCGGCAGGGCCGGACCTACCAGGAAGTCATCAAATGAACGTTGTCGGACATTCGGTTTCCGTTTTACAAAAATAATAAGATTTATGTCATTTTTCCCATGTCCCGGAAATTCCCACAAGAGGGCATAAGCAATCATATGGCTATTGCTACAAAACATCACGATTCACGACGGGGCCTTATCTCGAAAACTGAAAATATTTAGAAGCCGAAACTCGGTGAGCGTAGGGGCGGCATAATGGGCAGTTGGCCCCGAACAAGATGGCGTCTAGGCCTCAACGGTTTTTGAGTTATGGCCATTTATCTGGGATTAAAGGTCCAAAATGAAAATAGAGAAATTATTTTTCCACTTCACGTCAAAGTCAAGGAGCCTCCGGTGTCAATAAAAAAGAACCAGCCATTTATCTATCGTCATTTAAGAGAAATCGTACAACGACACCTTGGTGATGTTCACGGATAGGTGTTTTTTTTCAACGGTTACAGATCCAGTTGCAGGTTGTTCTTACGAATCTTTTTAAAGTGTGCTGCGGAGCTCTGCGAGATTTCTGTGATTTTCTATGATTTTCTGAAATAACACACACTCACTAAACCCTCCGTAAATAACTCAGTTCTTAACGTAAAGACTTAAAACTCGGGATTCTGTAAAGGCATACCCCAATCATGATATGAGTTTATTTATAGCTTCCTGTGCCAACCGGAAGTGCCTTTAATGGTGTCACAGTGGCAGTTTCCATGGGTTAAAAAGGTCAGATCTTTTCAAAACTTCATATGTGTGACTAGGTAACCCTCATGAACTGTAAATCAGTCATTTCTCCCAGCAGATGTCAAAGAAAAGCTCTCACACGCACACACAGCAAGGATGGAGTGAAAAAGTGTGGTTCTTAAAGACACAGAGAGCAGGCAATGGCATAAACATAATGTCTAGGCCGTGCCGAGTTCAACGAGATATCCCGCTTGACCGTAGCTCGCTCGGTCTGAGCGCAGCGACCATTAGAAAAGTAGGCCCAAAATGAAGCCTGCCCCACAACGTCATTTGCTTTTGGGTGACAGTGAGAGAACCGTTAGGGTGAGAAGCACAATTCGACCTCAGGTATGTTCCTAAGGTCCTTCCGATCCGTGCAAGCCTAACGTTGACAGTGTGGCATTAACCCTTAATAGTTAAAAGATGGTGTTTACTTCAAAAAGTTTGCATTGATTTCTCTCCCCATAGGAATACATTGCCTTTACCCCTAAATTCAACCTGAAGTCTATATGGGTTATGAATGCCGTATGAACCTGTCTTTGGTAACAGTCCATCAGGCCAGTATGAGGTCTACCTGTGTTGATTCTAAGCTTCCTGGACCAACCGGAAGTGGTTAAAATCACCCTAAAAGTGTTTTTCCATTACCTGCCTGCAGTTTGATAGACATAGTGCATTCAACCCTGTGTAAATCAGTCAATTCTTAACGTAAGGACTTAAAACTCAGGATTCTGTAAAAGCATAGCCCAGTGAGGATATGTGTTGACTTATAGCTTCCTGTGACAACCGGAAGTGCCTTAATTGGTGTCTCAGGGGCTGTTTCGAGGGGTTAAAAAAGTCAGATCTGTCCAAAACTTCATATGTGTGATTAGGCAACCCCCATGAACTGTAAATCAGTCATTTTTCCCATAAAATTTCAAAGGAAAACTAAATCACACAGACACACAACTTGGAAGGAGGGACGTATTGGGGTTTGTAGAGACAGACAGTGCCTCCAATAGTTAGCTTTGTTCGAGCTAAAAGAACCGTCAGACCTAGAGTTCCGAAACTTTAGAAACCTGTTCTAGACCTCGGGTCGATAGTGCGTGGTGAGTTAGGTGGCTCTAGAAGGTTCTCGGACCGAGAAATAGCCTCGTACATTTGCAATGATTTCAATTCATTTTGACCATTACGAAAATGGCGACATTTAGAAAAGTCTCAGAGACACAAGACTAGGTGCATTGGAACCGGCTCGGCCCATAGAGACGGACCCCAACGTTTCGGTCCGATAGCTCATTCAAGGACCCCATAGCAAGGCATGGAAAAAAGTGGATTTTCAGCACCAATTAGGGTTTTACTCGGGCACCGAAGGACCTATCGAGCCGAAACTCGGGATTCGGGGTCGCCTCACATAGGCCTTCACATAATGTCTGACCTGGACCCGCAGCTAGAACGTAACTATGTGTTTTACGTTTTTATTATGTTTTAAACTAATGGCGCTGTGAATTATGGGCCTGCTCTGACATATGTGATAGTTGGCTTCTAAATGAGTTGGAAAAAGTGGGTTTGGTGTCAATTGGTATCAGTTTGGTGTCAGAATGACATCTAATTGACTGGTGGACACTGACTTGCTAGTTGACTTTTGTACATTAGCAATATGTTTAAACGGAGAGGGACCATCACCAAAATGGCATTCTGAAATCAACACAAAAAATGGCATCACCATAGTCTCCAGGCTGTGCAGAGTTCAACGAGACGCCCCGCTTGACCGTAGCTCGCTCTGAGTGCAGCGACCTTGAAAAAAAAAGAAGGCGCAAAAGGAAGCCTGGCCCTCAATGTCATTTGCTTTTGGGTGACAGTGAGAGAACCGTTAGGGTGAGAAGCACAATTCGACCTCAGGTACGTTCCTAAGGTCCTTCCGATCCGTGCAAGCCTAACCTTGACCGTGTGGCATTAACCCTTAATAGTTAAAAGAAGGTGTTTACTTCAAAGAGTTTGCATTGACTTCTCCCCATAGGAATACATTGCCTTTACCCCTAAATTCAACCTGAAGTCTATATGGGTTATGAATGCCGTATGAACCTGTCTTTGGTAACAGTCCATCAGGCCAGTATGAGGTCTACCTGTGTTGATTCTAAGCTTCCTGGACCAACCGGAAGTGGTTAAAATCACCCTAAAAGTGTTTTTCCATTACCTGCCTGCAGTTTGATAGACATAGTGCATTCAACCCTGTGTAAATCAGTCAATTCTTAACGTAAGGACTTAAAACTCAGGATTCTGTAAAAGCATAGCCCAGTGAGGATATATGTTGACTTATAGCTTCCTGTGACAACCGGAAGTGCCTTAATTGGTGTCTCAGGGGCTGTTTCGAGGGGTTAAAAAGTCAGATCTTTTCAAAACTTCATATGTGTGACTAGGTAACCCTCATGAACTGTAAATCAGTCATCTCTCCCAACAGATGTCAAAGAAAAGCTCTCACACGCACACACAGCAAGGATGGAGTGAAAAAGTGTGGTTCTCAAAGACACAGAGAGCAGGCAATGGCATAAACATAATGTCTAGGCCGTGCCGAGTTCAACGAGATATCCCGCTTGACCGTAGCTCGCTCGGTCTGAGCGCAGCGACCATTAGAAAAGTAGGCCCAAAATGAAGCCTGCCCCACAACGTCATTTGCTTTTGGGTGACAGTGAGAGAACCGTTAGGGTGAGAAGCACAATTCGACCTCAGGTACGTTCCTAAGGTCCTTCCGATCCGTGCAAGCCTAACCTTGACCGTGTGGCATTAACCCTTAATAGTTAAAAGAAGGTGTTTACTTCAAATAGTTTGCATTGATTTCTCTCCCCATAGGAATACATTGCCTGCACCCCTAAATTCAACCTGAAGTCTATATGGGTTATGAATGCCGTATGAACCTGTCTTTGGTAACAGTCCATCAGGCCAGTATGAGGTCTACCTGTGTTGATTCTAGGCTTCCTGGACCAACCGGAAGTGGTTAAAATCACCCTAAAATTGTTTTTCCATTACCTGCCTGCAGTTTGATAGACATAGTGCATTCAACCCTGTGTAAATCAGTCAATTCTTAACGTAAGGACTTAAAACTCAGGATTCTGTAAGTTTCTATGTCAATCAAGACATGGGTTTACTTATAGCTTCCTGTGCCAACCGGAAGTGCCTTTAATGATGTCACAGTGGCAGTTTCCAAGGGTTAAAAAGGTCAGATCTTTTCAAAACTTCATATGTGTGACTAGGTAACCCTCATGAACTGTAAATCAGTCATTTCTCCCAACAGATGTCAAAGAAAAGCTCTCACACGCACACACAGCAAGGCTGGAGTGAAAAAGTGCGGTTCTCAAAGACACAGAGAGCAGGCAATGGCATAAACATAATCTCTAGGCCGTGCCGAGTTCAACGAGATATCCCGCTTGACCGTAGCTCGCTCGGTCTGAGCGCAGCGACCATTAGAAAAGTAGGCCCAAAATGAAGCCTGCCCCACAACGTCATTTGCTTTTGGGTGACAGTGAGAGAACCGTTAGGGTGAGAAGCACAATTCGACCTCAGGTACGTTCCTAAGGTCCTTCCGATCCGTGCAAGCCTAACGTTGACCGTGTGGCATTAACCCTTAATAGTTAAAAGAAGGTGTTTACTTCAAATAGTTTGCATTGATTTCTCTCCCCATAGGAATACATTGCCTGCACCCCTAAATTCAACCTGAAGTCTATATGGGTTATGAATGCCGTATGAACCTGTCTTTGATAACAGTCCATCAGGCCAGTATGAGGTCTACCTGTGTTGATTCTAGGCTTCCTGGACCAACCGGAAGTGGTTAAAATCACCCTAAAAGTGTTTTTCCATTACCTGCCTGCAGTTTGATAGACATAGTGCATTCAACCCTGTGTAAATCAGTCAATTCTTAACGTAAGGACTTAAAACACAGGATTCTGTAAAAGCATAGCCCAGTGAGGATATGTGTTGACTTATAGCTTCCTGTGCCAACCGGAAGTGCCTTAATTGGTGTCTCAGGGGCTGTTTCGAGGGGTTAAAAAGTCAGATCTGTCCAAAACTTCATATGTGTGATTAGGCAACCCCCATGAACTGTAAATCAGTCATTTTTCCCATAAAATTTCAAAGGAAAACTAAATCACACAGACACACAACTTGGAAGGAGGGACGTATTGGGGGTTGTAGAGACAGACAGTGCCTCCAATAGTTAGCTTTGTTCGAGCTAAAAGAACCGTCAGACCTAGAGTTCCGAAACTTTAGAAACCTGTTCTAGACCTCGGGTCGATAGTGCGTGGTGAGTTAGGTGGCTCTAGAAGGTTCTCGGACCGAGAAATAGCCTCGTACATTTGCAATGATTTCAATTCATTTTGACCATTACGAAAATGGCGACATTTAGAAAAGTCTCAGAGACACAAGACTAGGTGCATTGGAACCGGCTCGGCCCATAGAGACGGACCCCAACGTTTCGGTCCGATAGCTCATTCAAGGACCCCATAGCAAGGCATGGAAAAAGTGGATTTTCAGCACCAATTAGGGTTTTACTCGGGCACCGAAGGACCTATCGAGCCGAAACTCGGGATTCGGGGTCGCCTCACATAGGCCTTCACATAATGTCTGACCTGGACCCGCAGCTAGAACGTAACTATGTGTTTTACGTTTTTATTATGTTTTAAACTAAAGGCGCTGTGAATTATGGGCCTGCTCTGACATATATGATAGTTGGCTTCTAAATGAGTTGGGAAAAGTGGGTTTGGTGTCAATTGGTATCAGTTTGGTGTCAAAATGACATCTAATTGACTGATGGACACTGACTTGCTAGTTGACTTTTGTACATTAGCAATATGTTTAAACGGAGAGGGACCATCACCAAAAGTGACATTCTGAAATCAACCCTAACGAGCCATGGAGATGAACCAGAATCACTGCCCAGCTATCCCGAGTTCATCGGGCCAGTCAATTTCACATTCCTGCAGGATTTTTATAGCATGACAAATTCGTGATGGTACCTGCCCATTGAACCATATTGCAAATGCACAGTGACTTTGCAAAAGTGAGAAAACATAAACAAATGGACATGATGAAATCAACACAACGAGTGATGGAAATGTACAACTATCACTGCTCAGCCATCCTGTGTTCATCAGACCAGTCAATTTTGCATTTTTGAGCATGTCAAATTTCATATGGTAAATGCACATTGAAACATATTGCAAATGCGCGCGCACTTGCAATATGATTCTATAGTGTAAAAACATCACCTAATGGACATGATGAAATCAACACAACGAGTGATGGAAATGTACAACTATCACTGCTCGGCCATCCTGTGTCCATCAGACCAGTCAATTTTGCATTTTTGAGCATGTCAAATTTCATATGGTAAATGCACATTGAAACATATTGCAAATGCGCGCGCACTTGCAATATGATTCTATAGTGTAAAAACATCACCTAATGGACATGATGAAATCAACACAACGAGTGATGGAAATGTACAACTATCACTGCCCGGCCATCCTGTGTTCCCATAGCGAGCATTAATATCAGAATGACCGGTAAATGCATTTACAACCATATTTTTATTTTTGGGTTACCAGTTGCACAACAATGCGCGTGCACTTGCAATATGATTCTATAGTGAAAAACATCACCTAATGGACATGATGAAATCAACACAACGAGTGATGGAAATGTACAACTATCACTGCTCGGCCATCCTGTGTCCATCAGACCAGTCAATTTTGCATTTTTGAGCATGTCAAATTTCATATGGTAAATGCACATTGAAACATATTGCAAATGCGCGCGCACTTGCAATATGATTCTATAGTGTAAAAACATCACCTAATGGACATGATGAAATCAACACAACGAGTGATGGAAATGTACAACTATCACTGCCCGGCCATCCTGTGTTCCCATAGCGAGCATTAATATCAGAATGACCGGTAAATGCATTTACAACCATATTTTTATTTTTGGGTTACCAGTTGCACAACAATGCACGTGCATTTGCAATATGATTCTATAGTGTAAAAACATCACCTAACGGAGATGATGAAATCAACACAACGAGTGATGGAAATGTACAACTATCACTGCTCGGCCATCCTGTGTTCATCAGACCAGTCAATTTTGCATTTTTGAGCAAGGTCAAATTTCATATGGTAAATGCACATTGAAACATATTGCAAATGCACGTGCACTTGCAATATGATTATATAGTGAAAAACATCACAAAATGGACATGATGAAGTCAACACAACGAGTGATGGAAAGGAACAACTATCACTGCCCGGCCATCCCGAGTTCATCAGGCCAGTCAATTTTGCATTTCTGCAGGATTTTTGAGCATGTCAAATTTCTTACGTCATTTGGCCCACAAAAAAATCCTTATGCACAATTTAAAAAATATATAAAAAAATATGATAATAAAATTGGACAAAAGTATATTCATACAGTTCTTACACATGTGTAATTGACAAAAAAATTGAAAGAATTTCAAAAAACGGTCCAGAAAGCACTTTTTAAGGGTGTGTGAAGTTTTTACAAAATTTTGACATTTTTGACTTTTGACTTTTGACTTCCTATGAAATCATATTGGAATTGGACAAAACATATTCCTTATGCGCATGTAAAAAAAAAAAAAAAAAAATTATGATAATAAAATTGGACAAAAGTATATTCATACAGTTCTTACACATGTGTAATTGACAAAAATCGAAAGAATTTCGAAAACGGTCCAGAAAGCACTTTTTATGGGTGTGTGAAGTTTTTACAAAATTTTGACATTTTTGACTTTTGACTTTTGACTTCCTATGAAATCATATTGGAATTGGACAAAACATATTCCTTATGCGCATATAAAAAAATTAAAAAAATTATGATAATAAAATTGGACAAAAGTATATTCATACAGTTCTTACACATGTGTAATTGACAAAAAAATCGAAAGAATTTCGAAAACGGTCCAGAAAGCACTTTTTTAAGGGGTGATAAGTTTTTGAAAAAATTTCATTTTTTCAAAATTTTACTTTTGGACATTAATTTGGGTTACATATCCAATATGAACAACCCCGGTGGAGCGCATTTGCCCCCTGTTGAATTTTTAAAGTGTTACAACTGGCAATTACCATATGGCATTTGCAATACACTTTGGATGAATCAACGCCGAATTGGGTGGTATTGGCCAATGTGTATATGGTTTGTCCGATGCCAATGACATGCCATTCATTTTTGTCCAATACAGGGGGGTATTCCCTTACATACACTTAGGTTGGAGTCATTAAAACTTGTTTTTCAACCACTTCACAAATTTCTTGATAACAAACTATAGTTTTGGTAAGTCGGTTAGGACATCTACTTTGTGCATGACACAAGTAATTGAAATACAGATTATTTCACTTATAATTCACTGTATCACAATTCCAGTGGGTCAGAAGTTTACATACACTAAGATGACTGTGCCTTTAAACAGCTTGGAAAATTCCAGAAAATTATATCATGGCTTTATCAAATCAAATCAAAGTGTATTTGTCAAGTGCGCCGAATACAACAGGTAGGCTAGTTGAGTTCTAATTTGCAACTGCGACCTGGCATAGCAGTGTGAACAGACAACACAGTTGTCTACACATGGAGTAAACAATTAACAAGTCGATAACACAGTAGAAAAGGAAAAAATATATATATATATTATGTGCAAAAGGCATGAGGTGGTAGGCGAATAATTACAATTTTACAGAATAATACTGGAGTGATAAATGATCAGATGTTCATGTACAGGTAGATATATAGGTGTGCAAAAGAGCAGAAAAGTAAATAAATAAAAACAGTATGGGGATGAGGTAGGTAAAAATGGGTGGGCTATTTACCGATAGACTATGTACAGCTGCAGTGATCGGTTAGCTGCTCAGATAGCTGATGATTGAAGTTGGTGACGGAGATAGAAGTCTCCAACTTCAGTGATTTTTGCAATTCGTTCCAGTCACAGGCAGCAGAGAACTGGAACGAAAGGCGGCCGAATGAGGTGTTGGCTTTAGGGATGATCAGTGAGATACACCTGCTGGAGCGCGTGCTACGGGTGGGTGTTGCCATCGTGACCAGTGAACTGAGATAAGGCGGAGCTTTACCTAGCATGGACTTGTAGATGACCTGGAGCCAGTGGGTCTGGCGACGAATATGTAGCGAGGGCCAGCCGACTAGAGCATACAGGTCGCAGTGGTGGGTGGTATAAGGTGCTTTAGTGACAAAACGGATGGCACTGTGATAAACTGCATCCAGTTTGCTGAGTAGAGTGTTGGAAACTATTTTGTAGATAACATCGC
>NC_068424.1:68848598-68906098 GCF_023373465.1 Oncorhynchus keta
TCTCAGGAGATCTGCTCATCCTACAGCCTGTCACTGCATAAATAAATGAGAGGGAGGAATTGAGTGATGAAAGAATGGGAGCACGGAACGAGAGGAGTGAGAGAGTGCAAAATAAGAAGGGGGAGGGGTGTGATAGTGCACATGCTTATGTGTGTGTGTGTGTGTGTACATGCGTGTCTTTATGTCAATGTGTGTGTTGTGTGTGTGTGTGTGTGTGTGTGTGTGTGTGTGTGTGTGTGTGTGTGTGTGTGTGTGTGTGTGTGTGTGTGTGTGTGTGTGTGTGTGTGTGTGTGTGTGTGTGTGTGTGTGTGTGTGTGTGTGTGTGTGTGCATGTTTGTGTATATGTGTGTGTGTTCATGCCTCCACAATCTCTGACCCAGATCAGCAAGCAGCCTAGCACAGATCCATGGGTCTTTGAAGGTGTGTGTGTGTGTGTGCATGCTTCACACATGAAGGACCATCAGTGTACATATGCTCACACACACACACGTACACACACACACTGACAGAAACAACGGTCCGTCCCCTAACAGCATGTCCTCATTAGACAATCTCTCTCTCTCTCTCTCTCTACCTCCTTTCCTTTCTCTCTCCGCCTCTCTCTCTGTACCTCTCTCCCTCCTTCTCTCCCTCACTGCATACTCTAAAGGGCTATAAATACTCTGTCCTGCCATAGTACGCACAGAACTAAGAGAAAACTGTCAACGAGTGACCTACCTCACTACGGGCACCACACACATGAATATTAACTGTACACACACTCACTCACACACACACACAAATACTAACTGTACACACACTCACTCACTCACACACAAACACAAACACACACACACAAACACACACACACAAACACACACAAATACTAACTGTACACACACTTACTCACTCACACACAAACTCACACACACAAATATTAACTGTACACACACTCACTCACACACACACACAAATACTAACTGTACACACACTCACTCACTCACTCACTCACTCACACACACACACACACACACACACACACACACACACACACACACACACACACACACACACACACACACACACACACACACACACACACACACACACACACACACACACACACACACAAATGTTAACTGTACACACACTCACTCACACACACACAAATACTAACTGTACACACACTCTCACACACACACACACAAGTACTAACTGTACACACACACACACACACACACACACACACACACACACACACACACACACACACACACACACATGAATATTAACACTCACACACACACACACACACACACACACACACACGAATATTAACTATACACACACTCACTCACACACACATGAATACTAACTGTACACACACTCTCTCTCACACACACACACACACACATGAATATTAACTATACACACACTCACACACACGAATATTAACTATACACACACTCACATACAGATTCACACACACACAGGGCACAAGGTGCCCCAAGCCATGCCAGGAGTGGTGTGTGTGTGTGTATGCATTTGTGTATGTGTGTGTGCATGCATGCTTGCATTCCTGAATGAAAAATCCTTCCATCCTTCCTTCCTACCTCAATATTGATCACTGATCTGACAGTGCTGAACAGGTTAAATAGCTCAGCAAAATTGTGGTTTATCCAATCCCATCTATCTTTATTTATTGCATATAATGTACGATATGTGAACCATTCAGACAAGACCTCTTTGCAGAGTAAGTCTGCGGAATGGAGAGATCTCTGATGATTGCTTCTATTCTCTGACTGGTATGCCTGAATGAAAGGTTCAACCACTTAGCCTGAAAACGCTGTAATGTAATACCTGATAGCCTATCAACTTGAGGAGATTGCGTGAGTCACTAGAGAAATAAAAGACAGCTGGGTTAGTAGCACCTTTCCTCAGAAAGTGGACCATGAGGAGAGCACTAGTATGGCCATGGATAGTCACAACGTTTTTATTAACGTTACACGCAAGGCATGTGAGGAAAGGTGACTCGGGCTCTTCCTCAATAGTCTTCCCTCTATTCCTTGTGTCCTAACCTCCGGTCCTTTCCCTGCAAACTCTAAATGTCAATAGGCAGGCCAAATCGAGGGCTTTGATGATAGTTGATTAGTTTAATCAAATATGTGTGTTAGTGCTGGGCTGGAACAAAATCCGGCACATTGTGTGGTTCGCCAGGATTAAAGATCACAAGTCTTTCATATAAAATCTGGTGAGAACGGTTTGCAAATCTGAGCCATTTGATTGGTTAAAGTCCATAGGATCAGAAGATCCTATTGGTCCTGGGAGATTCTGTCTGTCCATTAGCCTACATCATGCAATCCTCCATCTCTTTCTCTCTCTCTCTCCTCATCTACTTCAACTCCTCAATGTAGCTGTCACATACTCTCTTTCCTCTCCTGCCTCTCACCTAGCGAGCACTCTGTCCCGGTTCAGTGCCTCCATTCATCTGCCATTGTGCTCTCTCTCTTCCAAATCGTCCTGATCCCTCTATCCTATCCCACGCTCTCCTAGTCCATCTACAGTAGCCTACACACACCCATTTCTGGATGTAACAAAGCTACCGTCTGGACTCCCTCACCTTTCATAGGCCTACTGTAGAAAAACTGCACTCGTTTAACTAAAGGCCTTTATATACGCTCTCTCGGCTCCCTCCTCTCATCTGAAATGTTCTCTCTCACTGTGATGTGTCTCTCTCTAGGCTACATTCTATTCTCACAGTGGCATTGAGCGAGATTATGTGTGTATGGGTTTGCATACTGCTGTTCAATTTACTATTACAGATGAGCACTATAGCACACTGCCCAGCTGCGTTCCAACACGCACGCGCATGTACGTGCACGCGCGACGCACGTGCACATACACTCAGCCAAACGCGCCCCACACGGAAAACCCGGGCTTTCCCGACCGAGTGTCAATCTGTCCCGCGTCCCCCTTTTTTCCCACACCAGAAGCCGGTGATAATCTCCCAGTTATGCATCGTCGCATGTGACTACGTGTGCACAGTCCACACACTGCCAGGGTTGTTGTGACCCCGATAAACATGACAATCTGTGCAGATACTGTGTACTAAGGCTCGCTGAACCTCGTCTGATGCCGCCAACGCGTAAAAGCCGCTCTTCATAAACACATGAAATATTCCATAATCTAATGATGCAATAAAAGCATGATATACTGCTTTAATGAACGCAATAGGCTACATACAATATGCTGATACGCAACTAAGCATTCCGAAACTCCATTTTGTCTCTCATTTGGCTCTCAGTGAGACAGAATGATCCGGGGAGGCAAATACAAACAGAATAGTGAGGAAAGTGAGACCTTACGCGCACAATTTGTGCAGATGCACATAATTTCTTTAGGCATAATGTAGCATGAGGGAGAAACGTTAATAACGCGACATATGCAGTATATTACGTTTCAAACCCACAAAAATAAGAACACAACCATAGGTGCAGGATGAATGACATTCTGAGCTACCATATTAAATCCATATATGGAACCGAATCTAGTCTCTTCTACCTCGCAAGTTGTATCCTAAAAACAATTAAACGAATAAATTGCCTGGCGGTGTGAGTCAAATTTGCATAAAAATACATCTAGACATCGACAACGTAGACCAAGCTGTAGAGCTCTCACAGCAGTTAACGTCATGGCTATGAACACTCCGATAACGCCTACGCAAGGGACCGCACTAAAAATGGTTCAGGGATGGATAAATGGCAAGTCCCAAAACATATCCTCTATTCACATCGTCACTTCCACGGATCAATTTCTTAACTCGTGACACCTACCCATTTCATCAACATCTAATGGCCTGCATACAGGCCTTAGACCCGTAAATTAAGCAAAACAGACAATGTAACCAATTATAATTTTACCTTTGAGTCGTCCTTTCGCTGTCATCGTCAAACTGCCAGAAATGTTTCATTGGAAAGAGATGCTATTCTCACTCTCTCTCTCTCTCTCTCTCTCTCTCTCTCTCTCTCTCTCTCTCTCTCTCTCTCTCTCTCTCACACACACACACACACACACACACACACACACACACACACACACACACACACACACACACACACACACACACACTCTCTCTCTCTCTCTCTCTCTCTCGCGCGCGCTCTCTCTCGCTGGTGGGTACATGTAGGCCTACTTCAGAATACCACAAGGCACCCGGCGAATAAAGCGAGCTCATGCAGCATCACCATGTCACTCGGTGCGCGCGGAGAGACATTCCCCATAATAAGAAATAAATGGGTGTTTCCTCATAGTGCACAGGTCGTAGCACATTCTCGGCATTCAGAACCTAAAACATAATTGCTGAGGACTCAACGGGGTGGCAGTGTCAATCATCAAACACTGGCATCCATAGCTCGACTATGTTGCTGTTTCATCAGTGACTCAACATCCAATATCCTTAAGAGTGTTTTGTTTTATTATTGGGGGATAAATTAAAAGGGGTGAGAAAGGGGGATACACACACACATGCAATCACATATCGACATTATTGCAGCCATGTTTGCAGCCAATGCAAAGCCAATGATCCAAAACAATAACGCATAAGCATCATTATATAATTGTGCGTACTTTTAACCGGCCGATCTTCGGAGTTCATGCTCGCACCGCTGTCGGACATCCTCGGGGGCTTCTGTCAGGGGCCAACCAAATGTATCTGGTCCTCGGGCAGACGTCGAGAATGTTTGCAGTTGCGGGGTGCGTTTGCTGCAGTAGCATCCCTCGGTGTCGCCGTAATCTTTCAAACGGGGCTGCTGGGGAGGTCTGCGGCGGGTCTCTGGGGAAATAATGAGCGGATACCTGTCTTCTGGGGCATGCTGGGGAACCGTGTGGCCTGGATGAAGGTGTGAAGAGGCCTGGAGCGTACTGGGCTGCCTCTCTTCGCAGGACTCCCTCAGTGCGCTCTGTGGTGCGGCGACACCCCGGAATGGCGAAAGGAGGAACTCCCACGCACACACTCTGCCTCATATAGGGACTGCCTCATACCGCCATCCGGTGGAGGTTCTAATGCGGGGCTTCCCCCTTTCGTCCTACGAACCAACCCCCTGATATTATGTTATTACCGGTGTGTGAATGTATGAATGTGTGTGTGTGGGTGTGTGTGTGTTCATAACAATAGGCTAATACTTATATATTTATTTTATTATAGGGGATCTGTCCCTATTGGGGATCTGCCTCAGAGCTCAGAGGAGAGCATATTCATTATTGTGGAAGCATCACACATCTATAAAGGGCATCACGTTTAGGGTATAGGCTACATATGCCTACCAATAAATACACAAACACAATGCCCAGCTGTAGTGGTATGTCTGATTTATTTTTTGTGAGAATGCACACTGGGTACAGGTTACTGCAAGCAGCCCTCTGTATACAGCGGCAGATATTTTCTTTCCATAACATTAGGTGAAGATCCAGCACAAATAGTAACAGGCGACATAAGTGCACTACACTCGTCCTCTATATGAACATTTATGGCGCAAGCGGTAGTGCCTGGTAGTGCACACCCTGTCTTCTTTAAACCTGGTTTAGGGTAGTGGGGTGTAGAGACGCAATATCAACTGAAGCGCAATAAATGAACAGCATATAATGCACGTGAGTAAGTACAGAGTATAAACATGAATGAGAGCAGCATGATCTTATTTTCATTACCGTCATTATTAGTCTGCTTTCCAAATAGACCAAGGTCTATTATGTTTCATGTGAAAAGTCATTCAAGTGAAGTCAAAACAGATCATGCATTAGTAAAGAGTTCATGCGGAATATTTGACATCCAATAAAACATGACATTCTGTCAAATTGTGTTTGGGGTGAGGTGGGGGACTGGAATGCTCCGATCTGCTATACTCTGTTCTGTACCATACAGTCATCGTTCTGCACAGTGACACTTCCTTTAGTGCTATATTCTCGCGATAAGAACGTCAACCAGTCCTTATCCCTTAATAAAATTCACCCTTGGGATATGTATTTTATTCTTTAACTGTCCCATAGAAATGTAATAACCCATATTCATGAACAGGAATCATAATTATTTACCTGATTGTGGTGTGTTCAAACCATTTCTATTGCAACTCATTTGCTGTCAGATGTGTTTGTAAACCATTTGCAAGGATCTCTCATGAGCTTGCAGCAGTGCAAAATATACGCATGAAAGCCATTTTGGCTCGAATCGTTCACTATTGGGCGCGTTCGATCAGATCACTTCAGTCAGCCTTCCAAAGTGTCGCATTATGGGGATAAAACATGTTCGACTTGCGCCTACATGAGGACTGGATGAACTTTACAAAAGACATGTGACCAATCATTAGGGTGTTTTGTTGACCCACATAAACGTGACCAACCTAGCTTTGGACTGATTCATGTGTAGGCTATAATTGAATGTGATATTTGAGGCTCTTTTCACCAATTGATAGTACAATTACACACCTATATTTACAATACAGTTTGTGAGAATGCGATATGGGGGGTTTGAGACATGCTTATTTCGATATTACAAATAAAAACTTTTATAAACAATGGCAACACTTTCATGTTGACTGAGCCTCGATGTTGAAAAACCTCATCAATGTCTGACTTTCGGCTATCGAGATGCACTTCCGCCTCTTCACACTTGGACTGTCGTTTTACAATCCGTACTACTCAAACGAGCCCATTCATATCCTGTCGCCTGTTGAGAGCCAACATGACGTCAATTGCACCGCTATGTTGTCCGCGCGCAATCTTTTGCTGCATTCATGTGCTAGTCGAAACTAAGAAACTCGGACATTTGACTAACTAACTGGTTGTAGTTTATACACGTGCCGCGTTCAACGAATCAGGAGGTATGACATTTCCGAGTTTTGTAGTTCCTACTAGTACATGAACGCGGCATGAAGTGCTGAGGTTGCGTTCCCCTGCTCGGACGTTGCATGCGTTAAAACAATGGTTGCGTGCAACGTCATCGACTGCGTCATCGACTGCCAGATTGCTATAACATATAATTTGGTCAGCTGATACTTCAAATACTTATCCAGGCATTGTAAGATCTGGCAGACGTCAATAACGCATTGGCTGAGGAACGCGCCCAATAGTAAAAGCAGTGTGAGTGAATGGTTTGGTTGCCGCTGCAGTAGGAGGAAGGAACGCGGTTCTACCCCTAGTCTCTTTCAGTTTCGCCATAAAACAATATATCAGTTTGCCCGTTCTGATAGCAATCGGTGATTTTAGTATTATACTAGGGTATTATTTGAGATAGAAGTATTTCGAATAGTTACCCCCCGGATAGAGTCAGCAACCGCCATTTTAATCGAGTATAACACATTTTCGGTGACAGCGCTAGCACAACAATGGCTCTGAAAAGAATTCACAAGGTAAGAAGGAAGTCAACGAAAAGGCCCAATGTTTCGCAGTTATAATAAAAAAAATCGATATATTCTAAGATGTGTTCTATTAGATGTGTCATCTGAATGATGTCGGGGTTAAATGTGGTGTGTTTAAAAGCTTGTCACCCACAGTACGGCCGTGAAGCAATGCGCCTCGTTCGGTGTTCGATCCACATTTTTGGGCCCTCCACCTTTTTGATAACGTTACTAGTTTGCCATCTAACGTTAGCTCGTTAGATTAGTAATGTATCTTTATCAAGAGAAGATCCGTGTGCTTTACATATCTATAATCGCACAATTCAAACGAACTGGTTTACATGATAGTCGTTTGATTGGTAGTTAGCTGGCTGACAACAATATTTAGGTAACTAGTTACGTAGCTAGCTATGGCTAATTCAGTCGGCGGCTAACGTGAGTTGTCTGCTAGCTATCCAGTCAAATTTCTAGCTAACGGTAGTTATGCTAGCCATTCAAATATATTTTAATGTTTTATGTCCCACAAATCACTTAGCTAACTAGATAAAACATGACGAATGCAGCTAGCTAGCGCCTAACTCCATATATCAGCCTTCCACTCCACTAACTTCACAGATTTACATGGGGGCCCGAGAAACGGTAGTGAGCTAACGTTAACTCTCTAGTTAACAAGATGAGTTCTAGTTTTATTCGCACATTAGTTAGCTACATAATGCAGCTAGATAGCTAACCAGTTAGTTGGATGTTTACGAGATGGGAAGATCATCCGATGGGCTTTTTTTATTCCATGTAATTGTCAGTCATCACTCATACTTTTAATCTAGATGCAATGCGTGACAGTTAGCTAGCTAACATTGGGGCATTGTTAACAAGCTAAAGTTCTGGATTCATTACTTTTGGTAGTCATGTTGACAAAATATGTCCAGCTGACGTTAGTAGGTACCAGGCAATCCCAGTAATAGTTGCCATGATGTTGACTAAATACCATGGATGTCTCAGGTGTGACTTGTGAAATGTTTTGTTTAATTCGTTCATTTTCGATTACCAAAAGCTCAGTAGAATGAAATTGTGAGATCAGGCAGTTATTTTACAGTTTTTAGGTGTTCTGTTGTTAACTCTGGTGTCACATTACTAGTGAGGGCATGATGTATAGAGGGCATTCTTGGTGGGTGGGTGTAGGTGTGGTTTATTGATGAACAGTCAATTTGAGCTGTTCAATAGAACTTGATTGATATGGACAACTGGCTGCCCCTTAACATTGTGAATAATCAAGTTGTTGTATACCAAATATGAGGAGTATACCCCCTGTGCCCTCAGAACAACCTCCATTTGTTGGGGCATGGACTCTACAAGGTATCAAAAGTGTTTCACAGGGATGCTGGCGGCCATTCGTGATACACACAGAACTATTCAGTGTGAAAAATCCAGCAGCGTTGCAGTTCTTAACACACTCAAACCGGTGTCACTGGCACCTACTATCTACTCAAGGCTAAAAAATCCTTCTTTAACCTGGATTTAACAGATTACATCAAGGCATCATAGCTTTCACTTGGATTTACCTGGCCAGTCTGTTATGGAAAGAGCAGGTGTTCTTAATGTTTTGTATACTCACTGTATGTATTGGTCTATAGGTGCATACGTTCAAATAATATTGTCATTGCTAACCAATTATTCCTGTCTCTCAGGAGTTGAATGACTTGGCACGGGACCCCCCAGCCCAGTGTTCAGCAGGACCAGTAGGAGATGACAGTAAGTAGCTCCTCATCAGGCAACACAACAATACTATGACATTTCAGGCTTCCAAAGGTCTTGTAACAAGCAAACAAACAAGTAGGCTAGATGCAGATAGATTTTCTAAATGGTGGTGAGTCTGGTGCACCCTGGTTTATTAAGAATCTCTCAGTCAACCAGAATCACAGGAAATCTGTACTGCATATAAAAATAATCATTAAAATGTTGTTGTTCTCACATACACTGGATAGGTGCAGTGAAATGTGTTGTTTTACAGGGTCAGTTATACTAGTATGGCACCCCTGGAGCAAATTAGGTTTCACTTTTGGTGTTGGGCCAGGTACCAGGAAGTCTAATAATGATTTCTGGCTCCAGTAGGGTTGGTGAGATGTCCATCATAGCCAGCAGCAGCATGAAACTCTGTCACTGCCTTGCCATATTGGACCTGACCAGTGACCACCATAAACAGTATATTGTCAATTCATTGATCAGATTGCACATGTTTCCCTGTATCTGACAAATGACCAAAAAACAAGTCATTTTAACAGGAAGGGAATTGATTTGTATGGAATGACTGGTTTTCATCAAGCTGTCAGCTCCAGAGAAAGCTTCTCACTGTAATCTGGTTCAGGTTATTAATCAATCTACCAGGGTGTTTACATACACTACAGGAACAAGATCACCCACATGCGTTGATCACATTTTTACTAATACTGTATTATTTAGTCGATTGGTTGATCGTTGGATAGCGGTCGCTGTCCACGGTTCTGAAACTCATCAGTGCACTCCTAAACTAAACTGCTGCCTTTTCCTAGACCATGTTGCTGCACAACAGCAAAGTTATCCAGCATATTGGTGTTGAGAACAATGTGGTGGTGGCAGCAGCAGAGGTGGGAGACGTTACAACAGCCCTTGCCTTAATTTTTAAAGAAAAGTGAGGAGGGATCCCCAACTTAATTAGGTCTATAATCAATAGCCTAACTACCCCCTAATAGCCTAACTACCCCCTACCCCACATGTTGGATAAACAATTTCACAAATTAGTCTGTTTTTCATATTTGCTATGCTGTAATGAAGGCGTTACACTTTTTTCATTAGAACAGCCTCTCTGGTATTACTTCTAATTTATTTAGTGTTCACGCTGTTCCAAATAAGTATTCAGACCCCTTGACTTTTTCCACATTTTGTTACATTACAGAAGGCTGACAGGAGAATAAGCAATCTAAAAAATATTTTCCCATCAATTTAATTCATCTTCACACCCCATAATGACAAAGCAAAAAACAAGTTTTCACTGTCATTTTGGGGGTATTGTGTATAGATTGATGGGGGGGGTATATTTTAGGGTAAGGCTGTAATGTGATAAAGTCAAGGGGTCTGAATTCTTTCCAATGGCACTGTATCCCTTCATGTCATCACACCGCATACGAGTCATTTTTTATTTATTTAACCTTTTATTTAACCAGGCAAGTCAGTTAAGAACATATTCTTATTTTCAATGACGGCCTAGGAACAGTGGGTTAACTGCCTGTTCAGGGGCAGAACGACCTTGTCAGCTCGGGGGTTTGAACTCACAACCTTCCGGTTACTAGTCCAACGCTCTAACCACTAGGCTACGCATCAATCAAGCATTATAGTTTTAAAATAGAATGACAAAGCGACCCTTGAATAATTTGCATAAACAATAAATAAGCTGCTCCATTTTGGAAATTGAGTTCACGAAAGAATGTGACTTTTTTATGTCTTTGCTGTAATAATGGCTTTACAAAAAAAGTGTTACCACTGACTGTTACGCTTATAATTTTAGTGTTTACATTGTTCCAAACGGTCAAAGATTATATTGTAATCTAACAGCACCCGTTTTGCACACATAATATACCCACAGCTCTTACCTTTACCTTTTTGATCTCCAGTATTTTCCACAACTAGTCAAATTTATTCCACACTTCTGACTTCCCCTTTTTCCTCCTGAGCAACCAGTAAACATTTTCACCCCATTAGAGTTTATTTGTGACGTCCTCTGCATCCATTTGACTGTTGTGTGTTCGGAATTTGTGATTATGATAGGACCTCTATACCAGGCGGTGTCAGAGGAAGACCCTAAAAATTGTCAGACTCCAGCCTCCCTAGTCATAGACTGTCCTCTCTGTTACATCACGGCAAGGGTAGCCTAGTGGTTAGAGCGTTGGACTAGTAACCGAAAGGTTGCAAGTTCGAATCCCCGAGCTGACAAGGTACAAATCTGTCGTTCTGCCCCTGAACAGGCAGTTAACCCACTGTTCCTAGGCTGTCATTGAAAATAAGAATGTGTTCTTAACTGACTTGCCTAGTAAAACAAAGGTAAAAAAAAAAGCGGTACCGGAGCACCAAGTCTCGGTACAAAAGGCTTCTTAAAAGTTTCCACCCCCAACCCATAAGACTCCTGAACAGCTAATCAAATGGCTACCCAGACTATTTTAATTGTTCGCCCCACCCCCTCTTTTACGCTGCTGCTACTCTGTTTATTATCTATGCATAGTCACTCTACCTACATATTACCTGGACTAACCGGTGCTCCCGCACATTGACTCTGTACCGGTACCCCCTGTATATAGCCTCCTCACATTGACTCTGTACCGGTACCCCTGTATATAGCCTCCTCACATTGACTCTGTACCGGTACCCCCTGTATATAGCCTCCTCACATTGACTCTGTACCGGTACCCCCAGTATATAGCCTCCTCATATTGACTCTGTACCGGTACCCCCAGTATATAGCCTCCTCATTTTGACTCTACCGGTACCCCCAGTATATAGCCTCCTCATATTGACTCTGTACCGGTACCCCCTGTATATAGCCTCCTCACATTGACTCTGTACCGGTACCCCTGTATATAGCCTCCTCACATTGACTCTGTACCGGTACCCCCTGTATATAGCCTCCTCACATTGACTCTGTACCGGTACCCCCAGTATATAGCCTCCTCATATTGACTCTGTACCGGTACCCCCAGTATATAGCCTCCTCATTTTGACTCTACCGGTACCCCCAGTATATAGCCTCCTCATATTGACTCTACCGGTACCCCCTGTATATAGCCTCCTCACATTGACTCTGTACCGGTACCCCCTGTATATAGCCTCCTCACATTGACTCTGTACCGGCACCCCCTGTATATAGCCTCCTCACATTGACTCTGTACCGGTACCCCCTGTATATAGCCTCCTCACATTGACTCTGTACTGGTACCCCCTGTATATAGCCTCCTCACATTGACTCTGTACCGGTACCCCCTGTATATAGCCTCCTCACATTGACTCTGTACCGGTACCCCCTGTATATAGCCTCCTCACATTGACTCTGTACCGGTACCCCCTGTATATAGCCTCCTCACGTTGACTCTGTACCGGTACCCCCTGTATATAGCCTCCTCACGTTGACTCTGTACCGGTACCCCCAGTATATAGCCTCCTCACGTTGACTCTGTACCGGTACCCCCAGTATATAGCCTCCTCACGTTGACTCTGTACCGGTACCCCCAGTATATAGCCTCCTCACATTGACTCTGTACCGGTACCCCCTGTATATAGCCTCCTCACATTGACTCTGTACCGGTACCCCCTGTATATAGCCTCCTCACATTGACTCTGTACCGGTACCCCCTGTATATAGCCTCCTCACATTGACTCTACCGGTACCCCCTGTATATAGCCTCCTCACATTGACTCTACCGGTACCCCCTGTATATAGCCTCCTCACATTGACTCTACCGGTACCCCCTGTATATAGCCTCCTCACATTGACTCTACCGGTACCCCCTGTATATAGCCTCCACATTGACTCTGTACCGGTACCCCCTGTATATAGCCTCCTCACATTGACTCTGTACCGGTACCCCCTGTATATAGCCTCCTCACATTGACTCTGTACCGGTACCTCCTGTATATAGCCTCCTCATATTGACTCTGTACCGGTACCCCCTGTATATAGCCTCCTCACATTGACTCTACCGGTACCCCCTGTATATAGCCTCCTCACATTGACTCTACCGGTACCCCCTGTATATAGCCTCCTCACATTGACTCTACCGGTACCCCCTGTATATAGCCTCCTCACATTGACTCTACCGGTACCCCCTGTATATAGCCTCCTCACATTGACTCTGTACCGGTACCCCCAGTATATAGCCTCCTCATATTGACTCTGCACCGGTACCCCCTGTATATAGCCTCCTCACATTGACTCTACCGGTACCCCCTGTATATAGCCTCCTCACATTGACTCTACCGGTACCTCCTGTATATAGCCTCCTCACATTGACTCTACCGGTACCCCCTGTATATAGCCTCCTCACATTGACTCTACCGGTACCCCCTGTATATAGCCTCCACATTGACTCTGTACCGGTACCCCCTGTATATAGCCTCCTCACATTGACTCTGTACCGGTACCCCCTGTATATAGCCTCCTCACATTGACTCTGTACCGGTACCCCCTGTATAAAGCCTCCTCACATTGACTCTGTACCGGTACCCCCTTTATATAGCCTCCTCACATTGACTCTGTACCGGTACCCCCTTTATATAGCCTCCTCACATTGACTCTGTACCGGTACCCCCTGTATAAAGCCTCGCTACTGTTATTTTACTGCTGCTCTATAATAATTTTTTTACTTATTTTCCTTAACTGCATTGTTGGTTAAAGGCTTGTAACTAAGCATTTCACTGTAAAGTCTACGCTTGTTATATTAGACACGTGACAAATCAAATAAAAATTCTGCATTGCTTGCTGTTTGGGGTTTTAGGCTGGGTTTCTGTATTGCACTTTGTGACATCAGCTGATGTAAAAAGGGGTTTATAAATACATTTGATTGATTTGATATAGGTCAGGCCCTATTGGTCACGTGCATGTAATGCATACATGTGTCACATAAGGAGAGCAAGGTTTGAGGGAACAGGGAATGGTTTTTCCCTAAACAAATGAGGGATTTCGTTAACAGACCTTTCCAGTCAGAAATGGCTGTAATTATGTTACAGCTTCAGCAATACGGACAGCCCGATGAACACTGTTGATGTTCTGTGGTGGTCGCTGCAGCAGGGAGGAGAACGAAACAATGGGTCAGTCACTCGCTGTCTTTTTATTTATTTTTTAAATATATTTGTATTAAACAACACAGCAAGTCTGAGCCCGTCACAATAAAATCAATTGCGGTCGGACTCCTTTTTAGTCATTTGTGTCTCATTTATTTCATCAAATAGTGCGCTTAAAGCATCAGACAAGCTTGGTGCATATAGTTGATTTGATAAAACACATAGGATATGTCTGTATGGAAAAATACACACAAAAGAAATTCTACAAATTGATTTTTCGAAAGAACAAAGATTTTAGGGGACAGCCCTAATCCATACCCATTGGATGTAGTAATCACATCTGACTGGCTGACTGAGCTAAACGACTACCCCGTAGCACTCACTTCCATCATCATGAAATGCTTTGAGAGACTAGTCAAGGACCATATCACCTCCACCCTACCTGACACCCTAGACCCACTCCAATTTGCTTACCGCCCCAATAGGTCCACAGACGACGCAATCACACTGCACACTGCCCTAACACATCTGGATAAGAGGAATACCTATGTGAGAATGCTGTTCATCGACTACAGCTCAGCATTTAACAACATAGTACCCTCCAAACTCATCATCAAGCTCGAAGACCCTGGGTCTCGACCCCGCCCTGTGCAACTGGGTACTGGACTTCCTGATGGGCCGCCCACAGGTGGTGAGGGTAGGTAACATCTCCACCCCTCTGATCCTCAACTCTGGGGCCCCACAAGGGTGCGTTCTGAGCCCTTTCCTGTACTCTCTGTTCACCCACGACTGCGTGGCCATGCACGCCTCCAATTCAATCAAGTTTGCAGACGACACTACAGTGGTAGAATTGATTACCGACAACGACGAGACGGCCTACAGGGAGGAGGTGAGGGCCCTCGGAGTGTGGTGTCAGGAAAATAATCTCACACTCATTGTCAACAAAACAAAGGAGATGATCGTGGACTTCAGAAAAACAGTAGAGGGAGCACCCCCTTATCCACATCGACGGGACAGTAGTGGAGAGGGTAGAAAGTTTTAAGTTCCTCGGCGTACACATCACGGACAAACTGAAATGGTCCAACCACATAGACAGTGTGGTGAAGAAGGCAGCAGCTCCTTTTCAACCTCAGGAGGCTTAAGAAATTTGACTTGTCACCAAAAGCACTCACAAACTTTTGCACAATCGAGAGCATCCTGTCGGGCTGTATCACCGCCTGGTACGGCAACTGCTCCGCCCACAACCGTAAGGTTCTCCAGAGGGTAGTGAGGTCTGCACAACGCATCACCGGGGGCAAACTACCTGCCCTCCAGGACACCTACACCACCCGATGTCACAGGAAGTCCATAAAGATCATCAAGGACAACAACCACCCGAGGCACTGCCTGTTCACCCCGCTATCATCCAGAAGGAGAGGTCAGTACAGGTGCATCAAAGCGGGGACCGAGAGACTGAAAAACAGCTTCTATCTCAAGGCCATCAGACTGATAAACAGCCATCACTAACATTGAGTGGCTGCTGCCAACATACTGACTCAACTCCAGCTACTTTAATAATGGAAAAAATGATGTAAAAAAATGTATCACTAGCCACTTTAAACATTCACTTCATATACTGTTTACTTAACCTACATTACTCATCTCATATGTATATACTGTACTCAATACCATCTACTGCATCTTGCCTATGCCGTTCTGTACCATCACTCATTCATATATTTTTCTGTACATATTCTTCATCCCTTTACACTTGTGTGTATATGGTAGTTGTTGTGAAATTGTTAGGTTAGATTACTCGTTGGTTATTACTGCATTGTCGGAACTAGAAGCACAAGAATTAACATCTGCTAACCACGTGTCTGTGACAAAGGAAATTTGATTCACTGCAAATTAAGAAATTGTTATTAAACTGCATTATAAAGCAAAGTTAAATTATATAAAGAATGATGGACAACTTTGGAATACTTTAAAGGAAATGGGCAGAAAGACACTTTCATCGAATCAGATGGCTTAGTCATCACAACCATTTATGTTCCCAGTTATTTTAATGATTACTTCATTTGTAATGTGGCAAATGTTGTTTTTTAGAATGAACAGCATTGTAAGTTAGAATCTTGTAACGTTGGTGTGGGAGCGGTGGGGAAATTGTTATCGATCAATAATGGCATTGACAACTTAGATGGAAAGCTACTGAGGATTGTAGCTGACTCTCTGGCCACTCCTATCTGTCATATCTTTAATCTGAGTCAAGAGGAAAGTCTTTGTCCTCAGGCCTGGAGGGAAGCCAAAGTCATTCCGCTACCCAAGAGTGGTAAAGCAGCCTTTACTGGTTCTAGACAGCAGACCTATCAGCTCTTAGTAAACGGATGAAAAATATCTTTGACTAAATACAATGCTTTTCCTCTGACTTTATAGTCTGCTTATAGACAGGGGCACTCAACATGTACTGCACTAATACAAGTAACTGATTTGTTGAAAGAAATTGATAAGAAGATTGTGGGAGCTGTACTGTTAGATTTCAGTGCAGCCTTTTTATTTATTTATTTAACTTGGCAAGTCAGTTAAGAACAAATTCTTATTTACAATGATGGCCTAGGAACAGTGGGTTAACTGCCTGTTCAGGGGCTGAATGACAGATTTGTACCTTGTCAGCTCGGGGATTTGAACTTGCAACTTTTAGGTTACTAGTCCAATGCTCTAACCACTAGGCAACCCTGCCACCACCTTGATATTAAATCAAAGTTTATTTGTCACGTGTGCCGAATACAACAGACCTTACAGTGAACTGCTTACTTACAGGCTCTAACCAATAGTGCAAAAAAAGTATTAGGTGAACAATGTAAAGAAATAAAACAACAGTAAAAAGACAGGCTTTATACAGTAGTGAGGCTACATTAGACACCGGAAATGTCAGGCTGATTGAGGTAGGATGTAGATGTGTGTAGCAGTTTAGCTTCCATCCCTCTCCTTGCCCCTACCTGGCCTCGAACCAGGGACCCTCTGCACACATCGACAACAGCCACCCTTGAAGCATCGTTACCCATCGCTCCACAAAAGCCGCGGCCCTTGCAGAGCAAGGGGAACAACTACTTCAAGGTCTCAGAGCGAGTGACGTCACCATTTCACATTAGTTACATATGGTTAAAGTGACTGTATATATGATGAACAGAGAGTAGCAGTAGTGTAAAAGAGGGTTTGGCGGGTGGCGGGACACAATGCAGATGGCCCGGTTAGCCAATGTGCGGGAGCACTGGTTGGTCGGCCCAATAGAGGTAGTATGTACATGAATGTATAGTTAAAGTGACTATGCATTTATGATAAACAGAGTAGCAGCAGCGTAAAAAGAGGGGTTGGGGGCATACAATGCAAATAGTCCGGGGAGCCATTTTGATCACCTCTTCAGGAGTCTTATGGCTTGGGAGTATAAATGATTGAGAAGCTTTTTTTGACAATAACCTGCTGTTGGGAAGTTGTTTTAACAACCTGTACCATATCATTCAGAGCTATTCATCTAATATAACTGAGGGTTTTCTTTAATGTCAAACATGTAGGGTGTGGTGTACTGCAGGGCAGCTCTCTAGGCCCTCCACTCTTATTTCTATTTCTACCAATGACCTGCCACTGGAATTAAACAAAGCCTGTGTCCATGTATGCTGATTCAACCATATGTGACAGCAACCACAGCTAATGAAGTCACTGAAACTCTTACCAAGCAGTTGCAGTCAGTTTTGGAATGGGTGGCCAGTAATAAACTGGTCCTGAACATCTCTAAAACAAAGAGCATTGTATTTGGTACAAATCTAGACCTCAGCTGAATCTGGTAATGAATACTATTGAACTAGTTGAGACTAAATTACTTGGCGTTACCTTAGATTGTGTGTGCGTTTTAATTATTTATATATATTTTTCCCAATGATTGTAAAGAGGGTGAGAGGTCTGTCCATAATAAAGAGATGCTCTGCTTTTTTGACACCGCACTCCAAGAAGCAAGTACTGCAGGCTCTAGTTTTATCTTATCTTGATTATTGTCCAGTCATATGGTCAAGTGCTGTAAAGAAATACCTAGTTAAGCTGCAGTAGGCCCAGAACAGAGCGCCATGTCTTGCTCTTCATTGTAATTCGAGGGCTTCTATAAATACCATCCATGCCAGTCTCTTGGCTAAGAGTTGAGGAGAGACTGACTACATCACGTCTTCTTTTTAAAAGAAACGTCTTAAAAATAGTCAACTTACGCACACACCCACCAGACATGCCACCAGGTGTCTTTTCACAGTCCCCAAATCCAGAACCAATTCAAGAAAACGTACAGTATTATATAGAGCCATTATTGCATGGAACTCCCTTCTCATATTACTCAAGTGAACAGCAAACCTGGTTTAAAAAAAGATGAAGCAGCACAACGCCTCTCCTCTATTTGACCTAAATATTTTGTGTGTATGTATTAAGTCGGCTGTGTGCCGTTTCAACATTTTATGTAGTTCTGTTATTGTCTATCAATGTTCTGTGTTTCATGTTTTGTGTAGAACCCAGAAAAAGTAGCTGCAGCTTTCGGCAACAGCTAATGGGATCCGAATAAAATACCACATGAACACAACCACTAGCTGTAATCCTCTGTAGCAAGCCATGCGCAAGCACAATATAACATACTTTCTCTGTTCTGAGACCTCTTCTCGTCAAATAGGCTAACGTCTGAGATTACGCAGTGTTTACTCAAATTCCATTTATTGATCATAATAAGATACGAAGTTCAAAGCCATTTAACAAACTGAGTGGTTCACTCAGACAAGTGTCAAAGGCCATCTGATATCTTTTTGATAAAGTATATTGATATTACTCTTATTAGAGAATATGGTGATGAAGTGCATTGTCTTATCGTACCAGTGTTGTCTCTAGAAAACTAAGTGATTCCACTGTTTGTCTGCCTGCTTGAGAATCAGTAGCTGTTAACCACTCTCTGGCAGCCATCTGATCTGGTATATACTAGCCCTGCCCTGTGCCCTCCATGTTGTACAAGGTAGACGAGTTGTTGTTTTGAAAGGAAATGTGACATATTTTGAGCTTTTGTCACCCTTGTCCAAAACTTGTTTTGGGCTTCTAACATCCCAGATAGGCTGGAGTAGCAACCTGGGTCTTTCAAATAAAATGGTTGTATAATGGTCCTAAACTCTTATTCCTTATATATTTTCTCACATTTCCCCATTTTTACTTCAGGATGTTATTGCTGCATTTGTTTAAAGTGTTCTGAAGTTCTAGTTCTTTGAGCGCTTTACATTCATTCTTCTCTTTAGATGGCATTTGGCCACTCCCCTGTGTTTAGGACGGATTACGTCAGCAATATAACAATTGCTTTAATACAAATATCCATTTGCTTAACTACTGCACTGACATCATTCATGATGTCAATAATAAAAAAGGATACTGCTGGAATGGTATTATAAGTCATATAGAATGAATATCCAGCCCCACCCTGTGCTTTGCCTCATCCTGACTTCACAGCATTCAACACTCTCGCTACACCGACTACGTCTGACGGTTTCACTGCTCTCTCTTTCAGTGTTTCACTGGCAAGCCACGATAATGGGACCTGTAAGTACTGTGACGACAATCAGTCATTATCATAAATGAGCTTTTATTACTTTCTATAGTACAGTGTATCTCACCATGATGACATTCTCCTAATGACCTGTGAAGCTCTAAGATTGAATTGATACTAATGGTGCTGAATCTTCTACTCTAACAGAACGACAGTCCTTATCAGGGTGGGGTATTCTTCCTGACTATTCACTTTCCCACAGACTACCCCTTTAAACCGCCAAAGGTGAGCCAGAAATACGTGTACACACACACACTGAATTTACAGACGACATCCACTTGTCGTAGTCAATCATACACGCATTTGTTTGAACGCGTGTTTTATGTGATGGCTGTAACTGCGTGGTTTCGTGATGCTCCCTTTCTGTACCCTTCATCCATTTAAGTTATTTCTTTCTCCTCTTAACCACGTCCATTCTGTTTGTTTCTCTGTGTGTGCAGGTTGCGTTTACCACGAGAATCTACCACCCAAATATCAACAGCAACGGCAGCATTTGTCTGGACATCCTGCGATCACAGTGGTCTCCCGCCCTCACCATCTCCAAAGGTACACCGTACAATACAGTGGATGGAAGATGTGAATAAAACCTCTTTGTTTTTATTTTACTTTACCGTTGTGAAGTATGAACGGGGGGGGATTCCTGTGTCTGTATTTGTAACTCTTTTAAGTTCAGCTCTCCTGCAGTCCTAAACCAATAACAGGACCTTGACCTCTTCCTTTTAGTTCTACTGTCAATCTGCTCTCTGCTGTGCGACCCAAACCCAGACGACCCCTTAGTACCTGAGATCGCCCGCATCTACAAGACGGACAGGGAAAAGTGAGTATATATCTTCAGAAAATGGTTTTCTTTAGGATGACCTATAACCTCTTGAGTCCATGTGGTTAATATAGCAGGATCTTCTTAGATCCTTTAGATAATCCTCTGGTTATTGGTCTGTATGCTAAAACTTTTGAACAGATAGTAATCTGGACGCCTACTGTATTCAAGAAGCAGAAATTCACTATTTTTCTCTGCTTCCAGGTACAACAGAATAGCTCGGGAATGGACACAAAAGTATGCAATGTAGTGTTGGCGTAGAATCATGACCAACCACCTCTACAGCTAATGTTAGCGGAGCTTTAAAAGTAAAGAGAAAAAAATGAAAAAGATCTTGTTGGTTTCCATTGGAGTGCTTTCTTTGAGCCACATCTCCCCTTAACCAGAGCACCTGTAAACCCCCCCCACTCCCCCCTTCACGACCAATCCACCCACCTCGGCCTCTCCACCCAACTTAACCTGGCAGCCATGGTGTACATATTCTCAAACTGCAGTCGTACCCCCCTTGTGCTCCTTTCATACCCACCCCACGCTCCCCTCCTTATTCCTGGTCATATTACTGATGCAGGCTGGGCTGTCTAGGGCCCTACCTACACCCTCACTCCAAATGTTCTTCATTCTTAAAGCATTCCTTATCTGTATGACTTGGGGACTGTTCCTTTCTTTTTTCGGGGGGTTAGGGGTGTCTGAAATTGGGGGATTTTTTTTTTTTTTTTTTTTTTTACTCTACCTTGTTTTCTTTCCTGATCTCCCAGCTATATAGGCATGATTTCAGGAAAGCGTTTCACATGTTGAGCCGGGGACACTCGTGTGTTTTGTATAAAATCTAGTAAGGAATTATTTTAATCATAGCAGGCTGTAAAATGGAAAACTGTTATGGCCTTTTCGTCTGTTTCTCTTGAATTATATGAAAGGACTTGAATTTATCCACTCTCCCCCACTATTGCCATAAGCCTAGATTGTTCCTTGCACGCACACACACACCCAAACTCAGTTTCTCCAAGACCACCACCTTCGTTACATTCACAAACTGGAGGTTTTGGACCAGGTATTTAAAGAAAGTTTTCTTAGTTTAACCTGTTTTATTTCCCTATAACTCATAGGTTGCATTTTTGTTATTGTTGAAATTCGAGGCTAACATCTTCAGGCTTGGGCTCTGGGTGCGAGGACAAAATGCTCCTCACACAAACAAACTCTGTATATTAAATTACCTGAGAGGCTCTTTGAGCTTTGTGTGTTGATTAAACTGTGTAATAAAAACCATGACTCAAGCTTCCACTGAGTTTCAAACATCACTTGCTAGAGAGAAGGATGGAAGACCGCTACTGGTTTTGCTTCATGTCTTTCAATATTTTTTCCCCTGCTAAATTAAAAGGGGGAAAATGCATATTAAGGGGTACCATGGCTAATATGGCCCTAATATGTAAATCATTTTGTAATGTAATTACATTTTGCTCTGAAATGCTGTGACTTTATACCACTTGCCTTACAGAAATAATATGTTGCACATTAGACTGAAAACGTGACAAATAAGTGCTTCATTTTTTTTCATAATGTTTTTGTAGTAGCTTGTTTTTTTTTTTTTTTCAAAACATCTAAAATAAGTTGTCTGATTATTGACAACCTACAGCAGAGTTCATCAACTGTATTCAGCTGGGGGAACCACGCCCTAAAAAATCTGAATTCCAAAATATATCATTTTAAAAATCACAAGTGATGCACTGGGCCTTTTACTGGCATTAGCGGCGATATAAACTCAGCAAAAAAAGAAACGTCCTCTCACTGGCAACTGTTTATTTTCAGAACATTTAACGTAAATATTTATATGAACATAAGATTCAACAACTTTGACATAAACTGAACAAGTTCCACAGACATGGAATGTGTCCTTGAACAAAGGGGGTTTAAAAAAGGAAAAAAAAGTAACAGTCAGTATCTGATGTGGCCACCAGCTGCATTAAGTACTGCAGTGCATCTCCTCGTAGACTGTACCAGATTTGCCCGTTCTTACTGTGAGATGTTACCCCACTCTTCCACCAAGGCACCTGCAAGTTACCGAACATTTCTGGGGGAATGGCCCTAGCCCTCACCCTCCGATCCAACAGGTCCCAGACGTGCTCAGTGGGATTGAGATCGGGGCTCTTCGCTGGCCATGACAGAACACTGACATTCCTGACTTACAGGAAATCACGCACAGAACGAGCAGTATGGCTGGTGGCATTGTCATACTGGAGGGTCATGTCAGGATTAGCCTGCAGGAAGGGTACCACATGAGGGAGGAGGATGTCTTCCCTGTAACGCACAGCGTTGATTGCCTGCAATGACAACAAGCTCAGTCCAATGATGCTGTGACATCGCCCCAGACCACGACGGAACCAAATCGATCCCGCTCCAGAGAACAGGCCTCGGTGTAACGCTCATCCCTTCGACAATAAACGCAAATCCGGCCATCATCCCTGATGAGACAAATTTGCGACTCTGCTATGAAGAAGTATTTTTGCCAGTCCTGTCTGGTCCAGCGATGGTGGGTTTGTGCCCATAGGTGACGTTGTTGACGGTGATGTCTGGTGAGGACCTGCCTTACAACAGGCCAACAACCCCTCAGTCCAGCCTCTCTCAGCCTATTGCGGACAGTCTGAGCACTGATGGAGGGATTGTGCGTTCTTGGTGTAACTCGTGCATTTTTGTTGCCATCCTGTACCTGTCCCGCAGGTGTGATGTTCGGATGTACCGATCCTGTGTAGGTGGTGTTGCACGTTGACTGCCACTGCGAGGACCATCTGCTCTCCGTCCTGTCTCCCTGTAGCACTGTCTTAGGCATCTCACAGAACAGACATGGCAATTTATTGCCCTGGCCACATCTGCAGTCCTCATGCCTCCTTGCAGCATGCCTATGGCACATCCATGCAGATGAGCAGGGACCCTGGGCATCTTTCTTTTGGTGTTTTTCAGAGTCAGTAGAAAGGCCTCTAGTGTCCTAAGTTTTCGTAACTGTGACCTTAATTGCCTACCGTCTAAGCTGTTAGTGTCTTAACGACCGTTCCATGTTCATTAATTGTTTATGGTTCATTGAACAAGCATGGGAAACTGTGTTTAAACCCTTCACAATGAAGATCTGTGAAGTTAATTTGTAAAAATCCAAATATCTTAACGACAGGGTCCTGAAAAGGAGATGTTTCTTTTTTTGCTGAGTTTACATACAGTGCCTTGCGAAAGTATTCGGCCTCCTTGAACTTTGCCACATTTCAGGCTTCAAACATAAAGATATAAAACTGTATTTTTTTTGAAGAATCAACAACAAGTGGGACACAATCATGAAGTGGAATGACATTTATTGGATATTTCAAACTTTTTTAACAAATCAAAACTGAAATTGTGCATGCAAAATTATTCAGCCCCCTTAAGTAATACTTTGTAGCGCCACCTTTTGCTGCGATTACAGCTGTAAGTCGCTTGGGGGTATGTCTCAATCAGTTTTGCACATCGAGAGACTGACATTTTTTCCCATTCCTCCTTGCAAAACAGCTCGAGCTCAGTGAGGTTGGATGGAGAGCATTTGTGAACAGCAGTTTTCAGTTCTTTCCACAGATTCTCGATTGGATTCAGGTCTGGACTTTGACTTGGCCATTCTAACACCTGGATATGTTTATTTTTTACACCAAACATAACATTTTGCATTGTTGCCAAAAAGTTCAATTTTGGTTTCATCTGACCAGAGCACCTTCTTCCACATGTTTGGTGTGTCTCCCAGGTGGCTTGTGGCAAATTTTAAACACTTTTTTACGGATATCTTTAAGAAATGGCTTTCTTCTTGCCACTCTTCCATAAAGGCCAGATTTGTGCAATATACGACTGATTGTTGTCCTATGGACAGAGTCTCCCACCTCAGCTGTAGATCTCTGCAGTTCATCCAGAGTGATCATGGGCCTCTTGGCTGCATCTCTGATCAGTCTTCTCCTTGTATGAGCTGAAAGTTTAGAGGGACGGCCAGGTCTTGGTAGATTTGCAGTGGTCTGATACTACTTCCATTTCAATATTATCGCTTGCACAGTGCTTCTTGGGATGTTTAAAGCTCGGGAAATCTTTTTGTATCCAAATCCGGCTTTAAACTTCTTCACAACAGTATCTCGGACCTGCCTGGTGTGTTCCTTGTTCTTCATGATGCTCTCTGCACTTTTAACGGACCTCTGAGACTATCACAGTGCAGGTGCATTTATATGGAGACTTGATTACACACAGGTGGATTGTATTTATCATCATTAGTCATTTAGGTCAACATTGGATCATTCAGAGATCCTCACTGAACTTCTGGAGAGAGTTTGCTGCACTGAAAGTAAAAGGGCTGAATAATTTTACACGCCCAATTTTTCAGTTTTTGATTTGATCAAAAAGTTTGAAATATCCAATAAATGGCGTTCCACTTCATGATTGTGTCCCACTTGTTGTTGATTCTTCACAAAAAAAATACAGTTTTATATCTTTATGTTTGAAGCCTGAAATGTGGCAAAAGGTCGCAAAGTTCAAGGGGGCCGAATACTTTCGCAAGGCACTGTATGTAGCACAGGCAAACGCATTTTTTCTGCTTTGCCAAAAAGGTAGTTGTGTAATTTAGAGCAGTATCTTGCAGGATTCAATAGTTGGAATTGAAAGTGTTGTTTTCCTGACACAAAACCCTGTCTGTCCTCAAACATAAAGTTATGGGCAAAGACACAAAACATCCACATCAAATTAAATATTGTTGATAAAATGGGAAGAACTTTTTGTGCAGTATTAATTTACCATCCTTTCAAACCACAATGTCAATGTACATTAATGTATTGTCCATAGGCTCGTCATACCTTTGTACCTGTTGACTTTCCATCACCATGAAGAATAACAATGCACAATACAGTAATTGAGTTCATTGCGACATCAAATGGTTTGTGATGTGGCTCAGTTGGTAGTGCATGGTGTTTGCAATGCTAGGGTTGTGGTTTCAATTCTCACAGGGGACCAGTACGAACAAGTATGCACCCATTACTGTAAATTGCACTGGATAAGAGCATACACAGTACAAACATGTAAAAGGAATTTATAGACCATTTCAGTTTTCACAGAAATGAATTGTATTTGCAAAAGTATTTCAAGAAACTGGAAAGCATATCAACCAAGTATTTTTAAATTCCACAAGTATTATCAAAATTACTGTTTTGTACAGATAATTGTCAGGTTCTAGTTACAAACGCTGGTAAACACTCAAATATATTTAGTAAATTTAAAAAAATAATAAAAGTAGGGCTTTACTAATGCTGCATTAGGGGACCGATATATACAGCGCGAGCAAAACAATTTCATTTGTATAAAATCACATATCTCTTATGCACGGGAATACTGTGAAACAGATTTCACAAATTATAATCACATGTAGCTTATTTGCTCGTGTTTAACCGTTTTTTTTTGTGTCCAACAATGAAGATTATTAAATATGTTTATTTGCTCCGAAAAGTTGAGGCCAAAATAAATGGGCCGCGGGCGGTTAGTTGGCGAACCCTGACCTACAGTTAGCTTGTAACCATTTTAATAATGGGATTGATTGGCCGGTCCTATTGGTCATAACACCAATGACGTCGTTCAGTCTGGGCTGGTACAGTCGGCCAGAAAGGACAGGGTTCAGATTTATTCTGATTGACCTTGGTGCGCAAGACCCAAACATAACACCGACCAACCGACAGGATGACAATCCAAGGTTTACCGTTACCTCCAATCCCATCGTTGCCAATGTCAAGCCCAGTAGTAATCGAGAGTCATGGATTCCAGATATCTAAAGGTAAAGCAATTGCTTTTATAGTTCTCTAAGTTAATGGCTGCCTAAGTGAACTTTATGAATACACCCTGTGAATAGTCTGTCTATTAATAATGAACAGTTGATCTATTCAAAACACTTGCCGTATTTAGGCACAGCTCCAGTCCCTGTAAGCACAAGTTATATAGCCTAAATATAAGGACATTTACCTTGTTTACTACAATCATTAGCCCACTGCACCCAATGATACTTGAAAGCAACCATTTGAGAGAAGCCATAAATATAGTCAGTTGCGTAGCAGGTTGTTGATCAGGACAGTGGACATTCACCAATCAATTTAGGTTAGGACAACCTTACCACCAGTCAGCCTAGTGCACCTCGCTAGTCTGTCAGGTGTTTTGTGTGTGGCCATTACTTCGGCAGCTAAGCCGCTGTAGCCTGTGCTCAACAGTTCTTGCTCTCCAAATCCTTGACAAACTCGATTGTTTTCATAAGCCTAATTACGTAAATAAATGTGGCTCTATGCTATCTGCCATTTTGTTGACCATAGTACATTTGTAGATTCCAAGCAGTAAATCGCCTTTCTCTGTTTACGTGCGTGCGCAGAGCTCCAGAACGCATGTTGGCCCAGCAGTGCCGCGATATCAGATTTCATAGCGGGTTATGTGGGGCTAAAGGCCAGGAAATATATTGGGGCAGTTGTGGCAGTCGGTCCTGCTAGAGAAGTATTGTTATGTTTAAAACCAATGTCTAAGATGTCCATTCTAATCGCCATGGCAATGTAAACCTACCATAGTAGGCTAATCTTTCCACATTTTAAAATAAAAAGAGGCGTTTAGTCTAGCCACATTTCTTGTGTTGTGATACACTAATAGGCTACATGCGCATATATTCATGGATTAAAAACAGCACAGAGAATAGGCCTTTTACCCCGGACCTGTCCTATAGTGTCACGTTCTGACCTTAGTTCTGTTATTATATATTTGTTTTAGTATGGTTAGGGCGTGAGTTGGGTGGGTTGTCTATGTTCGTTTTTCTATTATTTTGGATTTCTGTGTTCGGCCAAGTATGGTTCTCAATCAGAGGCAGCTGTCAATCATTGTCCCTGATTGAGAATCATACTTAGGTAGCCTGGTTTCACTTTTGAGTTGTGGGTGTTTGTCTTCCGTATTAGTACCTCACGGGACTGTTTCGTTCATTTCACGTTTATTGTTTTGTATTTCGTAGTGTTCAGTTTATGTATTTAAATAAACATTATGGACACTCACCACGCTGCAAATTGGTCCTCCGATCCTTCTCGCTACTCCTCCTCAGAAGAGTAGGACGAAATCCATTACATTTTGCCCTAGTATGCTTCCATAATAGCGTTTCAAAAAACGTAACTTGAGTAATAGTGTTGTTTATAGACCTTTATTACAAAGTTAAAGAGGAAAACCTGGTCTTCCGTAAGGTGAAAATCCTTTCTGCATACCTTAACTTTAATTAAACGCAGTCTCAAATAGCTGCCTGTCCCTTTTAATAGCCGTTCAAATGCACACATTAATTTCAGCAAACAGTGAACCAAATGCACACATTGATTTCAGCAAACAGTGAACCAAATGCACACATTGATTTCAGCAAACAGTGAACCAAATGCACACATTGATTTCAGCAAACAGTGAACCAAATGCACACATTGATTTCAGCAAACAGTGAACCAAATGCACACATTGATTTCAGCAAACAGTGAACCAAATGCACACATTGATTTCAGCAAACAGTGAACCAAATGCACACATTGATTTCAGCAAACAGTGAACCAAATGCACACATTGATTTCAGCAAACAGTGAACCAAATGCACACATTGATTTCAGCAAACAGTGAACCAAATGCACACATTGATTTCAGAAAACAGTGAACCAAATGCACACATTGATTTCAGCAAACAGTGAACCAAATGCACACATTGATTTCAGCAAACAGTGAACCAAATGCACACATTGATTTCAGCAAACAGTGAACCAAATGCACACATTGATTTCAGAAAATAAACACATGTTTCAAGTAAATGTGGGGTCTAAATAAATTATTTACGAGGTTACCATGAATTGTTTAAGAGGTTTAATGTTTGATTGTTGTTTTAAAAAATGATGGCAATCTGTTTTTTATCGCCTGTAAGAAACTGCTAGTCATTGGCTGCTAACCAAGGGATTAGGGTTCCTGTCTTGAAGCACGGTTTCCACTGCTCAATTTTTTTTGACCCCCATCACTCACAACATAAGATTTACACATTTTACACTGAGCAAAAATATAAACGGAAGATGTAAAGTGTTCTGAAATAAAAAAATACCTCCCAAAATGTCATATACACAAAAAGCTTATTTCTCTCAAATGTTGTGCTCAAATGTGTTTACATCTCTGTTAGTGAGTATTTTCCCTTTGCCAAGATAATCCATCCCCCTGTCAGGTGTGGCATATCAAAAAACTGATTAAACAGCATGATCATTGTACAGGTGCACCTTGTGCAGGGACAATTATAGGCCACTCTAAAATGTGGATACAACACAATTGCACAGATGTCTCAAGTTTTAAGGGAGCATGCAATTGGTATGCTGACTGCAGGAATGTCTACCAGAGCTGTTGCCAGAGAATTGAATGTTAATTTCTCTACCATAACCCGCCTCCAACGTTATTTTAGAGAAGTTGCCAGTACATCCAACCGCCCTCACAACTACAGACCACGTGTATGGCGTCGTGAGGGTAAGCCGTTTGCTGATGTCAACGTTGTGAACAGAGTGGCCCGTGGTGGTAGGGTTATGGTATGGGCAGGCATAAACTACGGACAACAAATACAATTGCATTTTATTTACAGCAATTTGAATACACAGAGATACCGAGACGAGATCCTGAGGCCCATTGTTGTGCCCCTCATCTGCCATGTTGGCCCACCTCATGTTTCAGCATGATAATTACCTTGAAAACAACAGGTGAAAATCTTCGACACAGTCTAAAGTTCTTATTTTACCTCAGTGCTGGTAACAGCTGAGAATTGCTAGCTAACTGGCAAGCACAAAAACAGTCAACAACTTTGGGAGTACAGACCCCCAGAAATGGACTGAACGCCCTCTAGTGGTGAAAGTCAGAACTGCCAAAAACGCACAGTAATTTTCTGTCAGTTACCACGTTTCCATAGACAGTTTTTATGTGAGTAAACCCATACCATATTTTTTTTAAATGACAGCTCTGATGGAAGCAGGAAGTTTCGGTACAATCTCATAAATGCCGAAAGATCATTTGTTCATTCGACATGATGGGATTTTTTGTGTCTTTAAAATGAATTATGCGAGCAATGACGATGGAAACACCTTTCTATCGAAGTAAACTTGAAGCCAGGCGATGATGTGTGTGGTCCTCCCACAACAACTCGGGAAACCATGCAGTTTAAATTACACTCCAGATTAAATCTATTATGATGAACTTCACAGGTTGGTGAAAGTGCATGGTGTGAGCTTGATGATGCTCCTTTCTGATGCATTTCCAGGGTCTTATTATGGTGACATGATGATCAATGCTTGACTGCCGTTTTGACAAATAAAAACATTCTCACTCTTATCTATAATCTCATCATGTAGTCTAGCCTACCAGCACTGTATCTGCCAGCTGTTGGCTACAGCGCACGTGCCAAGACTAGAGTAGAGACATTTGCAATGTAACGCAACAGTTTGACAAACTATCCAGAGAGTTGAAAATGCGACGGAAACATTAGATTTTTATTCAGTACATGAAAGATGAATAGAAGCTTTCTCTAATAAGTGCCTGTTGTGTTCAGTATTTTCAGCAAATAAAAGCCTGGGCTATTAATTGACGTTTCACAATAAATATGCATTTTCTGACTTTTGATCTGTACATTGTAAAACATTTCCTGTAAAATGTACAGTAATTTACTGGCAGCAATTGGCCAGTACAGCTACTGTAATCCATTTCACAGTAGTACATTTTTTGGTACCAATATTTTTACTGTAATCTAATTTACAAGTAAAACGTTTCTTTAAGCGTTACTGAACATGTTGTAGTTAATCATTTTCACGGTAACTTGATGGCAGAGCAATGAAACACTGTAAAAGTTCATTTTAAACTGCAAGAAAATTTTATATATATATATATATATTATTTTTAATTACAAGGGATTATAGCAAGCAGGTTGGCTGTAGGTATTTGCATATAACAGCATATTCATGAAAACTAGGTGTTTTACATCACTTGCACTTCTAGAGGCCTAACTAAAGGCTTACAAACTGGCTGTGATTACAGGGCAACACAGATCAAATGGACATGGGAAAATATTAAAACATAAAAAGGTTTAAGGCATGACACCACTCTGATTTGATCCCTATATACATTTAATTGTTAGGGAACTACTACCACATATCACTTTAATTGGTACAGTACTCTCACTAAAGGGTGCAACAAGTATAGCCACTTAAGGCACACATTAATATACAGTATATATATATATATATATATATATATATATATGTACACATTAGTGGACTCTGCTATTTCAGCCACACCTGTTGCTAAAAGTTGTATAAAATCGAGCACACAGCCATACAATCTCCATATACAAACATTGACAGTAGAATGGCCTTACGGAAGAGCTCAGTGAATTTTAAAGTGGCACCATCACAGGATGCCACCTTTCCAAAGAGTCAGTTAATCAAATTTCTGCCCTGCTAGAGCTGCCCCGGTGAACTGTAAGTGCTGTTATTGTGAAGTGGAAACATCTAGGAGCAACAACGGCTCAGCTGTGAAGTGGTAGGCCATACAAGCTCGCAGAACGGGATTGCCGAGTACTGAAGTGCGTAGCGTGTAAAAATCGTCTTTTCTCGGTTACAACAGTGAATACCAAGTTCCAAACTGCCTCTGGAAGTAATGTCAACACAATAACTGTTTGTCAGGAGCTTCATGAAATTGGTTTCCATGGCCGAGCAGCCACACACAAACCTAAGTTCACCATGCGCAATGCCAAGCGTCGGCTGGGAGTGGTTTTCAGCTCGCCGCCTGGAGTGATGAATTACACTTTACCATCTGGCAGTCTGACGGACAAATCCGGGTTTGGCAGGTGCCAGGAGAACGGTACCTGCCTGAATGCATAGTGCCAAATAAAACATTTGGTGGGAATAATGTTCTGAGGCTGTTTTTCATCGTTTGGTCTAAGCCCCTTAGTTCCAGTGAAGGGAATGACATTCTAGATGATTCTGTGCTTCCAACTTTGTGGCAACAGTTTGGGGAAGGCCCTTTCCCATTTCAGCATGACAATGCCACCGTGCACAAAGCGAGGTCCATACAGAAATGGTTTATCGAGATCGGTGTGGAACTTGACTGGCCTGCACAAAGCCCTGACCTCAACCCCATCGAACACCTTTGGGATGAATGGGAACACTGACTGCGAGCCAGGCCTAATCGCCCAACATCAGTGCCCGACCTAACTAAAGCTCTTGTGTCAGAATGGAAGCAAATCAAATGGCTACCCAGACTATTTGCATTGCCCCTTCTTTGCTACTGCTACTCACTGTTATTATCTATGCATAGTCACTTTAATAACTCTACCTACATGTACATATTACCTTGACACCGGTGTCGCCGCACACTGACTCTGTACCGGTACCGGTACCTCCTGTACATAGCCCCGCTATTGTTATTTACTGCTGTTCTTTAATCATTTGTTATTATTATCTCTTCCTTTTGTGGGGGGTATTTCTCTTAAAATAGCATTGTTGGTTAAGGGCTTGTAAGTAAGCATTTCACTGTAAGCTCTACACCTGTTGTATTCGGCGCATGTGACAAATACGATTTTGATTTGAAATCCCTGCAGCAATGTTCCAACCTCTAATGAAAAGCCTTCCCAGAAGAGTGGAGGCTGTTATAGCAGCAAAGGGGGGACCAACTCCATATTAATGCCCATGATTTTGGAATGAGAAGTTTGTCGAGCTGGTGTCAACATACAATACACGTAAAAAGTTTGGACACACCTACTCATTCAAGGGTTTTTTGTTGTTTTTTTTAAACTATTTTCTACATTGTAGAATAATAGTGAAGACATCAAAACTATGAAATAACACATATGGAATCATGTGGTAACCAAAAAAGCTAGATTATTTTAGTTTGTTCCGCAGTCTTACAGCTTGGAGGTAGAAACTGTTAAGGAGCCTTTTGGTCCTAGACTTGGAGCTCCAGTACCGCTTGTCATGCGGTAGCAGAGATAACAGTCTATGATTTGGGTGACTGGAGTCTATGACTATTTTTTGGGGCTTTCCTCTGTGACACAGCCTACTATATAGGTCATGGATGTCAGGAAGCTTGGCCCCATGATAGTTTGTGGGTGATGTGGACACCAAAGAACTTGAAACTCTCGACCTGCTACACTTTAGTCCCGTCAATGTTAATGGATGCCTGTTCGGCCTACCTTTTCCTATAGTCCATGATCAGCTCCTTTGTCTTGCTCACATTGAGAGAGAGGTTGTAGTCCTGGCACCACACTGCCAGGTTTCTGACCTCCTCCCTATAGGCTGTCTTATCGTTGTCGGTGATCAGGCCGACCACCGTTGTGTCGTCAGCAAACTTAATGATGGTGTTGGAGTCGTTCTTGGCCACATAGTCGTGGGTGAACAGGGAGTACAGGATGGGACTAAGCACGCACCCCTGAAGGACCGCAGTTTTGAGGATCAGTGTGGCAAATGTGTTGCTGCCTACCCTTACGATCTGGGGGTGGCCCGTCAGGAAGTCCAGGATCCAGTTTCAGTGGGAGGTGTTTAGTCCCAGGGTCCTTAGCTTAGTGATGAACTTTGTAGGGAATTTGGCTTTGAACACTGAACTGTAGTCAATGAACAGCATTCTCACATAGGTGTTCCATTTGTCCAGGTTGGAAAGAGCAGTGTGGAGTGCAATTGAGATTGCGTCATCTGTGGATCTGTTGGGGCGGTATGCGATTTGGAGTGGGTCTAGGGTTTCTGGCATGATGGTGTTGATGTAAGCCATGACCAGCCTTTCAAAGCACATCATGGCTACCGATGTGAGTGCTACGGGGGCGGTAATCATTTAGGCAGGTTACCTTCGCCATTTTGGGCACAGGGACTATGGTGGTCTGTTTGAAACATGTAGGTATTACAGACTCGGCCAGGGAGAGGTTGAAAATATCAGTGATGACACTTGCCAATTGGTCCTCGCATGCTCTGAGTACACGTCCTGGTAATCCATCTGACCCTGCGGCTTTGTTAATGTTGACCTGTTTAAAAAGGTCTTGCTCACATTGGCCACGGAGAGCGTGATCACACAGTCGTCCGGAACAGCTGGTGCTCTCATGCATGCTTCAGTGTTTCTTGCCTCAAAGCGAGCATAAAAGGCATTTAGCTTGTCTGGTTGGCTCGGGTCACTGGGCAGCTCGCGGCTGGTTCTCCCTTTGTAGTCCATAATAGTTTTCAGGCCCTGCCACATCCGATGAGCATCAGAGCCAGTGTAGTATGATTCAATCTAGTCCTGTATTGACGTTTTGCCTGTTTGATGGTTCGTCTGAGTGCATAGCAGGATTTCTTATAAGCTTATGGATTAATGTCCCACTCCTTGAAAGCGGACGCTCTTGCCATTAGCTCGGTGCGGATGTTGCCTGTAATCCATGGCTTCTTGTTGGGAAATGCACGTACAGTCACTGTGGGGACGACATCTTTGATGCACTTATTGATGAAGCCGGTGACTGAGTTGGTATACTCCTCAATGCCATTGGGTGAATCCCGGAACATATTCCAGTCTGTGCTAGCAAAACAGTCCTGTAGCGTAGTATTCACATCATCTGACCACTTCTGTATTGAGCGAGTCACTGGTACATCCTGCTATAGTTTTTGCTTGTAAGCAGGAATCAGGAGGATAGAATTATGGTCAGATTTGCTAAATGGCCAGTATGTTACTGTAGATTTTCAGAACAAGGATTGTAGAATTCCTAAAATACAGTATATTACTGTATTATGTGGGGGTACTGCATTCTCACTCACAGGTGCAACAAATATAGGCTCTTACAAGGCATGCCTTAAAATATGTTTAATATTCCCCGCCCACAAACATTTTCCCACAATGCACCATTAATAATACTGTAAAACACATTAATGGTATTTCACTGTGCATTCTACTGTGTTTTAATGTTGAAAGGTCGTACAGTGTGCTGTAAAACAATGTAATGGTATTTTACTGTGCATTCTATGGTCAACAACTACATTCAGTTAAACATTGTCATACTGTTTGTAATTTTATCAGTAACTTACTATATTATTTAAAACTGCTAACAGTGTACATGTGCATCTGTTTATGTATGCCTGTATGTGTTCTTGAATTTCAGACCAGCTGACTGTCCTAGTGCCAGTGGTTGTGGCGGCTGCTCTAGGTGGCTTCCTGGTTAGCCGGTACTTCACTGGGCGTAAGAAAAGCCAGGTCAACACCTGTGTGTGTAAGGACAGTGCCAAGGTGGTGCACAGCTTCGACATAGAAGACATTGGCAGCAAGGCCGTCTACTGTCGCTGCTGGAGGTCCAAGAAGGTGGGCACTTCTTCCTTTATTTGCTGTGAGACTTGGCTGTAGACTCCTATGGTCCCTGGTGCCATAGTTGGATGCCATAGCAGTCTATAGTCATGTCTCAGGGCAAATTATTCACTATCATTATCAAATATAATTAGCTCTTTGGCCGTTTTTCGAAGTGTAGTTTGTTATGTGATTTTTAAGGCTGGTGAGATTATACCTTGTGTTATTTACTTGTTTGTGTAAATTTCCACTTTGGGTATCGATGTTTTTTCAATTTCCCCACAGTTCCCCTACTGTGATGGTTCCCATACCAAGCACAATGAGATCACTGGGGACAATGTGGGTCCCCTCATCATCAAGAAGAAGGATGCTTAACCAACCTCCCTTTCCCCTTCTCGCCCCTCCCATCAAATCATCATTCAACACCATTCAGTCACATGCCACATCCACCAGAGTCAAACGATCACTTGCCATATCCAACCAGAGGTCGTACAGATGAGCTGAATCATGGCAGGATCCAACCACGCAGAGCAGCACTCTTACTCAAACCGCCTTCATACAACCCACAGTCAAAACCCCAAAGGAATGTTACATGATATGATTTGTGTCTTAGAAGCTCATGTAATTAATGTTATTGAGCCATTGGTCTTAATGGTCTTAACTACGAGATGAATAATACGTGACTGAGAGTGGGGAAGGTGCTACCCTTTATTTCGACATTCTCTGACACGAGGGCACTTTCATTTCCCCTCTAAGACTATTGTCTATTCCAGTGTTCAGAGTACAACCTTTAGGAATATGTATTGTTAATGTCCAAAAGAAATACATGTTCTAGTGAATGTGACAGACTTGATGGTGATTTATTTTGGCCCGTATATTGTGAATAAAAGTTTTCTTAAAGTGGTCAGACTTGTGTGTCTACTGTCATTCCTTTCCTGAGACGTATACGACCGACATGATGTGGTGCTGATTTTATGTCTCACTGCAAAGCAGTTTATGTGCGCCAGTGTATGCCATTTTACCCACCAATACAAGGCAATATTTTCTCTAGCCGCTAGGAGCTGCTCTCGCTCAACTAGCAGGCATGAGGATTACGATTTGGCAGCCCCCTCTCCATGTTATTGCTGCCTAGGCTGGCAGCCACACACACACACTCAGCCTCACACCCAGCCTCACACCACAGCTGGCTGTGTGCCAAAAATGCAGGATTCTTGACAAGAGGTGGAGTGGACTACCCTGCTTAGTACCCTGAGAAGTACGAGGTTGAGGCTGATGCAGTGCAGCTCTAAACGGGCCACAACACCCTCGCCCTTCTCAGCCTGATGGCACATACACTGTTACAGTCTGGCTTCCACCAGCATCACATGACAGGGGAAGGAACACACACAACATACAATAACTCACATGTCAGTCTGATGAATTTCATTCATGCCAGAAAGTGATTCCATAAACAGTCTCAAAAAGCATTTTCCATTCATTTGTTTTATTTCCAAGATAATTAGCCCTGTATTTCAGGACTTTGGCTTTGTCACCTGTCTTTTTCTATGGTTTTGTAAAATGTTGTGTGGCACAGAAATGAAAGGAGCACAGGAATTTGCTATTGTGGTCAAGGGGTCATTTTTCTGCGGTCTCATGACCATGACTCCAGTTCGCTTTTTGTGTGACGCCCCCCAAATCTATGAAGTGTGTTTGCATGTTCCACTCTGTGAGTGGCGGGCACGAGGAGGTGGGAATGCGAGACGGGAAAGGCGAAGGACCTGTGCAGCTACCGAATTGGACAAATGGTTTACGGATTCGTTTTCTTGTGTGATCACTGCAGATCAATATTGGATATGTCTAATAGTTAACAATATCTTATTTTTTTCCATCTCCCTTTATTTATTCCAATATTCGTGGAAGACACCACGGACAAACCACTGGACACTAGGGCTCCGGTCAGCTCGCATTGCATTGGTAGGTGCACGAATTACGAAAGGATGTGTTAATGTGATATTAATAATATATTGAAGAGAGAGTTATGACCTATTCATACCTTTACAGTACTACCAATTACATCACTCGAACACCCACGTTATCGTTTATTGCTGAAATATAGCGTATTTTATGTATCTATTGCGACCGTGTCGTGCGCGCGCGTACCCTGGACTGTCACAGAGTCTAGACAAAAGGTAGTTTCGAACTCGATGGCATTCAGAGGTAGATATTGTATATTCTCTAGCCTGGCTCACATCACAACTACAGTAGTCAAATCGAAATGCGCGCTCCAAATTTGACTGGCGCATATGCGCAATAGGCTATTTGTTTGTGGTATTCCATTATTGCATAGATTTGTCCACCTTGGAACTCAAGTGCAACCACACGCAGTCTAGCATAACTTAAATCTATAAAGCGTCACGTTATTCAAAATATATAGTTTCTTAGTCTCAAATGTAGCCTATATTTTGAAGACATTTTACATGCTCACTCAAACATTAGATAGGCTATTATTCCCTTAATTACACTTAGGCCTGTGTCTTACAATGTCATTATTGTCTCCTTCACTAAAAATAAAACCAACTATCGACCAATGCCTCTCTAATAACATCTACTTATTTTCTCCCCCTCTCTGCTTTCTTTGTCTCTTTTTCCCTGTCTCCCTCCATATCTCCTTCCCCCTCTTCTCTCTCCTCCATCTTCCTCTGTTCATCTCCACAGGGTATAAAGGTGGCAGAGAGGATAATGGGAATATAACAGCTGTCAGAGAGTTGTGATTGGCTAACTGACAGCTGGACTGCTGTCACCGCTCTAACCTTGGCATTGCCCTGCCATCTCCCACCCCCACCCAGTATGGCAGATACCCTGGACATGTCTGGCCCTTCCTCTCCAGAGCAGCAGAGAGCCAATAGGATCCTCAGTGAGCCTCTAAGACGAAGCCTGAAGCGCTCTCATCCCTGCTCCCTCTCTGAATATCTCAACAACACTAACAGACTATCCCACCGCCATAGCTCCAGTAGTATGGGTGTCAGGGGCCTCCTCCATCCCACTGCAGCCCAGCACAGGCCAACCCAGCCCAGGCAGACCAAGCCTCGCCGTGCCCACTCCTCTAACATAGACCTCTGGGACTCTCCCAGTGGTCTTCACCTGGCACATGCTGCAGAGCTGCTGATGAGGGCTGGGGCCTTGACACTGACCCCCACACCCAGGGACCAGGGCCCTCTGGGCGGGCTGGGGGCCGGGGAAGCTGGGGTGGAAGGGGAGGAGATGGAGGGGGGGTCCGGGGCTGAAGGGGACGGCACGGGTTGTGTGGCAGACTTCCTCCCACTACTAGGCTGTTCCTGGTTCCCCTTGAACCCAGGCCTGTTTGCTCTGATGGCAGGGGGAGGGGGGTTCCTGACTAGTGGTGGAGGGTCAATGGGGATAGCTGGCGTTGGGGAGGGTGTGGAGGTGTTGCGAGGCGAGAGCTCGTCCACTGGCGGCGGGGGAGCTGGGAGAAGGAAGAGGAAGCGATGCGGGGAGTGTGTGCCGTGTCGACGTACAGGGAACTGTGAAGAGTGCAGCGCCTGCCGCAACCGTAAGACTGGACACCAGATCTGCAAGTACAGGAAGTGTGAGCAGCTGAAGAAAAAGGCAGCCACCGGGTTCGAGGTGAGAGGAAGTGGATAAATACACACTGTTATTTAGAATGGGCATTAATAGGGCAGTCTGACTTCATCTGAGGTCTGAGAACTGCTCTCCAAAAAATATATACCTCTGTAATACCACTGTAGTTGCACTACACTATATATGCAAAAGTATGTGGACACCCCTTCAAATGATTGGATTCGGCCATTTCAGCCTGTTGCTGACAGGTGTGATTTTGAAATTGAGATGTTCGACAAGAAGGTGTCCACATACCTTTGGTCATGTAGTGTATGTTAGTGTGTTACTTTCGGGCGGTGTAGTAGTCTATATGTAGTAGTCTGCATGTGTTTGTGTTTTAAGTGAACCACAGCTTTCTGACCCCTTTCATCTCCTTTCATAGAAGATGGTGTTTCCATCAGGAGCAGCATTTCCATGGCTACAATAGGATTCCGTCTATTTGGAATGTGATCATGAACATTGGCACTCTGGACCTACAAAAGAAAGTCAATTCAGCTGGCCTTGTTGGATTGGCTTGGAGAGTACAGAACCTTCGACAATCAGAAGTATGAAGATGAAAACCCAATGAAAGAAAAGATAAGTCACACCAATAGATTTAGATATTGTCGGGCCAACAGGAAGCATCTCATGAAGCACAGAGTATTGTATATGAATAGAAAATGTTATTCCTTTTTATATTCCATTTTTGGAACATTTTGTCATCGAAGCTTCTGACCTGGATGTTTCCGTAAAAGCCAAACCAAGAAGGACAGACTGGTCATAATATGATGTTTATGTTTGTTTTTCTATTCATGCCACAGTTGATAAAGAATGAGTAGTAGATGTACTTAGGTCATGATTAGTGTCTAGTTCTTACATCTCTACGGTCTGCCTTCTGAATAAAGACAAGGAAACTGCCTGTCTACAGTATTTGTGTTGGGGTGAGTATGTATTTCAAGAGTGTCTCTTTGTGTATTTCAGGGGCTGACTGATCCCTCTCCATTTCCTGTGAGGCTTATGTGTGTGTGTGTGTGGGGTGTGTGTGTGTGTGTCTTGGGGGGAGGCATGCATGATGGCCTTATCACTACCTTCCAGACACACACACACATATATGACCAAAAAGTACACATACCAAACCTATGCGCACATGACTCACCACGCACTCAACACATTCACGCACACACTCTCTCTCTCATTCCCATTCACACACACGCTCTCTCTCTCTCATTCCCATTCACACACACGCTCTCTCTCTCTCATTCCCGTTCACACACTGATTCAATTTCAATTTCATTCACAAGCATGTAGTATGCAGACACACACTCATTCTCACACACACAGTGAAGGCCTCAATAACATGGTGAAAGCAGAGAGTGTCCAGCTCACACAGACGGGGGGGGGGTTGCCGTGACGATGGCTGATAAGATAGGACCTTAATCTTCCACAGTTCGCTCCGGGGGATGGTGGACAGCGTAACCATGGAAATGGCAAGGCGAGATGTCACGCTATAATTGGGCCATGGTTGCACTTCCTGTGTGCCTTCAGTCAGGGGATCACAGAGAACCAGTGTGTGTGTGTGTCCTACAGAAGTCCTGCCAACTCAGGGTAAAAAGCAGACAGGCACACTGTTACAGTTTTCCACTGAATAAGAAACATGTCCTATCATGCATTTCTTCATTTCGCAGACAAAGGGATTTTATATTCCTGAATCTCCAGATTCCCCTTGTGCCTTTCCAGTAATTTGGAGATTAATCCCCCTTCCCCCGGAAATCTGTGTCACCCGCTGGCCGCGAGGTCTGGAGCCTCCCCAAACGCCTGCAGAGTCTGGCTCTGCTGCCCTGCAAGATGGCAGGAGGGAGAGAGAGAGAGAGAGGAGAGGGGGAGGGGAGAAAGGAGATGGAGAGACAGCAGGAGATGAAGATAGTAGGGGAAGAGGGAAGAGGCAAATACAAAAAGAGAAAGGGAAGGGGTCGGACAGATACCTAGAGAGATGGAGAGATAGAGATATAGAGGGAGGAGAGGGATAAAGATGGATGCGTTGTCGAGAATACAGACTGACCCTGAGTCTGTCCTCTCAAACCACAGTTGGACCAAGCTATGTTAGTCGCTGCAGCCAGCTGCTGCATGGCTCAGTAACGCTACACTGGTTGGATCGTACGACAGTAGCTCTAGCAGGGCGTCTTAGAAGAAGAGGTTCCTGAATCCTAAAGACACACTTTCATCTGTCCTGGTGGGACATAAGACATGCTTTATTGAGTTGGCAGAGATAGAGTTATGCTGAGTGTGTGCATATAGCCACCCTGACATTCATCTACTGTGTGTGTGTGTGTGTGTGTGTGTGTGTGTGTGTGTGTGTGTGTGTGTGTGTGTGTGTGTGTGTGTGTGTGTGTGTGTGTGTGTGTGTGTGTGTCTGATCTTAGCGCCTGTTTCTGTCGCCATCCGGCCGCCACTCGCTAATCAAGTTACCACTAGCCCCTTTTGATCCTTTGTTAACCAGCTGCTGGGAACTCTACTAGTGAACCAGAGCATGGAGTTCCATGTAAACAACAACCACTGGAGAGCACAGCATGCAACACTACTGCAGCCCTCCTCTCACTGTTTTATGAAGGAGCTTCAGAAAAATGACTGTAACCCATCTTTAATTATTTTAGTTTTTAATTCATTCCACCTACACGTGTGACCTGTGTGTGTCTGTGTGTGTGCACACATGCATGTGTGTGTGTGTGTGTGTGTGTGTGTTTGAAATCTAGATGTAATCCTACCCCAGAGTAGGGTGAATGGTAGGTCTGGTTGTCCTCGACCTCTCTGGTCACCATGGATACCACTCACTACAAATGAAACAACAGAGGACTCTCTCTCTCTCTCTCTCTCTCTCTCTCTCTCTCTCTCTCTCTCTCTCTCTCTCTCTCTCTCTCTCTCTCTCTCTCTCTCTCTCTCTCTCTCTCTCTCTCTCTCTCTCTCTCTCTCTCTTTCTTAATTCTCTCTCTCTCTTGCCTAAGCACACCCACACCCACAGACACGCACATTTCTTCAGATTTTTATTTAGCTGAATTAGAGACCAACAGGTCAAAGAAATACAGGTATGTGTTTTGCACAAGCATATTTCATACGCAAAATAGAAATAGCCTCCTCAAACAAATGTAGTTACAGTGCAGATATACAAAACATGATATGACTAGAAAGCCTACGAGGTTAGACTGTTAGATAATGAACACAATTAAGAAAGCAAAAGATCTGGTAGCTAAAAACATGACAGGATGGTTTGACCTATTGCCCAAACATACCAGGATGGTTTGACCTATATCCCAAACATACCAGGATGGTTTGACCTATATCCCAAACATACCAGGATGGTTTGACCTATATCCCAAACATACCAGGATGGTTTGACCTATATCCCAAACATACCAGGATGGTTTGACCTATATCCCAAACATACCAGGATGGTTTGACCTATATCCCAAACATACCAGGATGGTTTGACCTATGACCCAAACATACCAGGATGGTTTGACCTATATCCCAAACATACCAGGATGGTTTGACCTATATCCCAAACATACCAGGATGGTTTGACCTATATCCCAAACATACCAGGATGGTTTGACCTATGACCCAAACATACCAGGATGGTTTGACCTATGACCCAAACATACCAGGATGGTTTGACCTATGGCCCAAACATACCAGGATGGTTTGACCTATATCCCAAACATACCAGGATGGTTTGACCTATATCCCAAACATACCAGGATGGTTTGACCTATATCCCAAACATACCAGGATGGTTTGACCTATATCCCAAACATACCAGGATGGTTTGACCTATATCCCAAACATACCAGGATGGTTTGACCTATATCCCAAACATACCAGGATGGTTTGACCTATATCCCAAACATACCAGGATGGTTTGACCTATGACCCAAACATACCAGGATGGTTTGACCTATGACCCAAACATACCAGGATGGTTTGACCTATGGCCCAAACATACCAGGATGGTTTGACCTATATCCCAAACATACCAGGATGGTTTGACCTATATCCCAAACATACCGGGATGGTTTGACCTATATCCCAAACATACCAGGATGGTTTGACCTATATCCCAAACATACCGGGATGGTTTGACCTATATCCCAAACATACCGGGATGGTTTGACCTATATCCCAAACATACCGGGATGGTTTGACCTATGACCCAAACATACCAGGATGGTTTGACCTATGACCCAAACATACCAGGATGGTTTGACCTATATCCCAAACATACCAGGATGGTTTGACCTATATCCCAAACATACTAGGATGGTTTGACCTATATCCCAAACATAACAGGATGGTTTGACCTATATCCCAAACATACCGGGATGGTTTGACCTATGACCCAAACATACCAGGATGGTTTGACCTATGACCCAAACATACCAGGATGGTTTGACCTATATCCCAAACATACCAGGATGGTTTGACCTATATCCCAAACATACTAGGATGGTTTGACCTATATCCCAAACATAACAGGATGGTTTGACCTATATCCCAAACATACCAGGATGGTTTGACCTATGGCCCAAACATACCGGGATGGTTTGACCTATATCCCAAACATACCAGGATGGTTTGACCTATATCCCAAACATACCAGGATGGTTTGACCTATGGGCCAAACATACCGGGATGGTTTGACCTATATCCCAAACATACCAGGATGGTTTGACCTATATCCCAAACATACCAGGATGGTTTGACCTATATCCCAAACATACCAGGATGGTTTGACCTATGGCCCAAACATACCGGGATGGTTTGACCTATATCCCAAACATACCAGGATGGTTTGACCTATGGCCCAAACATACCAGGATGGTTTGACCTATGACCCAAACATACGAGAGACAGCAAAGTAAAAATAATTATGCATAATTCCTGATTAGAAACGTAAAGCTAAATCTTTTCCTCCACCCCATGTACAAATCAGATACAAACTTCCATGTAACTATGTAGAAATAGCTCTTGTATTAATCATGTCCAAACCTCTTGTGTATTTAGGTTCAAGGAGAGGTGGAACTGTATAACTACCATGCAGTCTCCACAAACCTTCAACGAGGGGGGCACTTCACCAGAGTACCAGTGTCAAGCATTCCTCCCACTCAGCTGTGCATGTCCACCTTTAACTTGGCTAAGTTTGGAGCTCTTATTTCTCTGCACCGTTCCTCAGGTGAGTGTCTGTCCGTAGGTCACTTTTACCTGGTATTCAAATGAGAACTTCAGGTGGGCAGTACCTCTTCTGTGTGATTGGTTGACCGTGGGTGACGCCAGTGTTACCTCAGAGAGGACCTGGGCACCAGCTGCAGGTGCGAAGGTTTGGTGGGCACAGGAGGCTTGGCGATAGGAGAGGATGTGGCAAACGTTCTCCTGAGCTGGGCCACCCGACCACCAAAAGCTGGGCTCTCCTCCTCATGACTGACCACCACTAGAGAGATAGAGAGGGAAAGGATTGTAGAAATATCTGTTAAGTCAATGAACTTGAATCGAGTGTAGAGTAGACATGTCATTCCAGAGAAACATGCGCATGCCCGTATGCACACACAAAAAAACACTCTCTGCATAGTCGGAACTAGAAGCACAAGCATTTTGCTACACTAGAATTAACGTCTGCTAACCATGTGTATGTGACCAATACATTTTGATTTAATTTGATTCTCTTTCTCTCTCACCTCCTCTGCCGTGTGGGCGGGCCATCTCTGTGACTGACAGCTGGGGTTGTAGAGACAGGCTGATGTTGCTGTGGTGGGGTCTGTGGCAGAGGCCCCAGTCCTTTAGGTCGTCTGTGCTGTTGCCTGACTCATTGTCGCTGCTGTCCTCCACGGGGTCCTTTGGGTCTTCCTCAGCACTGCCTGAGTCGTGGTCCTCCTCAGAGTCCTTAGAGCCGTCTGAGTCTACCTGGAAATAGAAGAAGACTGTCGAGCTACATCCTGTATGGTAGAGATGACATATTTCTCTCCCTCTTGCCCTCTCTTTCTGTGTCTCATATGCATACACATCACACACACACATACACACACTCCGTAACAAACACTTACGCTGAGTTGCATCAGTGTGGCTGATTGTGAGCTGGTTTGGTGGTTCTCTCTGTCTTTCAGTAGTGACACAGTATGGAGATCAACCACTAGGTTGTTCATTTCTGTACTCTGTAGTCTGGTGTTGGTACTAAGGATCTGGGGGAGTTTGGAGGATATAAATTCATCCACCTCTCCGATCACGCTCACACTCACATCCCCATCACGACCCAACAGCCAGCGCACGCTCTTACTGTGACCTGAGGAGACAAAGAAACACATAGAATATCACACTGTGTAACTAGCACAGATAATACAACAGCAAGTAACTGTTCAAACCTGTCCCCAATTTAAATCCATCGTCAGACTGGAGTCTGGTTGTAGTACTCCATTATAGCCCAGCAGATGGTGCTGTTGTCTTATCAGTGAACAAACACATTACTGAGGTCTAGCTTGATCTATTGTCCAGTCTATTGGCTCTGCACAAACACTTGCCTTACTGACACACTAGTCTATGGTCTTCACCTTACAGTAATCACTCAGATCTGACCACAGATCCGTGTTAATTAGCTGGCTAACAATTGGTGGGATACAACCTCTAGTCTCTAGTCACAGACAGGTCACCATTACAGTAATATGAACACGATACACATGAATGGGCTGCTAGCCTAAATGTAAAAAAATAACCCATTTCAATTCATTAATTTCAATTCAGATAAATGAAGATTAGCCTACGTAATATAGAGCAAAATGGCAACAAAAGGTGTAGAAATGGTCTTGCAGCAATTCATATTGGAAATATGTTAATCATTTTTTAAGTGTACAAGATGGGCCAGAGGCTGTGTGTGTGTGTGTGTGTGTGTGTGTGTGTGTGTGTGTGTGTGTGTGTGTGTGTGTGTGTGTGTGTGTGTGTGTGTGTGTGTGTGTGTGTGTGTGTGTGTGTGTGTGTGTGTGTGTGTGTGTGTGTGTGTGTGCGTGTGTGTGTGACATTTAAGAGTTGTACTGTGTTGCCTACGTACTATCTTATGTAAGGAGAGTCTTTCTGGGCCATGGGGCTGAGAGAGGAGAATAAAGGGCATGTGAGAAGAATGATGAAGTGTAGTGTTTGTTGCTCAACACAGTGGTTTTACTGCTCATTTTGACACCTGGTGTTAAGAGATGAGAGATGACCTGGCCTATCCTACTGCTACTAAGGTGACACACACACTCACCCAGGTGATACATAGAGCACAGATTGGACAGACAAAGGGGTAACGTGAGGAGGGGATAGGTCTCATTCTGTATCCTATCAGACAGATAGAGTGGGGGAGGGTATAGGTCTCATTCTGTATCCTATCAGATAGAGTGGGGGGTATATGTCTCATCCTGTATCCTATCAGACAGATAGAGTGGGGTAGGGTATACGTCTCATTCTGTATCCTATCAGATAGAGTGGGGGAGGGGATACGTCTCATTCTGTATCCTATCAGATAGAGTGGGGGAGGGGATACGTCTAATTTTGTATCCTATCAGATAGAGTGGGGGAGGGGATACGTCTCATTCTGTATCCTATCAGATAGAGTGGGGGAGGGGATACGTCTAATTTTGTATCCTATCAGATTGAGGGGGGGAGGGGATAGGTCTAATTTTGTATCCTATCAGATAGAGTGGTGGAGGGGATAAGTATCATTCTGTATCCTATCAGATAGAGTGGGGGAGGGGATAAGTCTAATTCTATATCCTATCAGATAGAGTGGGGGAGGGGATACGTCTCATTCTATATCCTATCAGATAGAGTGGTGGAGGGGATAAGTCTCATTCTATATCCTATGAGATAGAGTGGGGGAGGGGATACGTCTCATTCTATATCCTATCAGATAGAGTGGGGGAGGGGATAAGTCTCATTCTATATCCTATCAGATAGAGTGGTGGAGGGGATAAGTCTCATTCTATATCCTATCAGATAGAGTGGGGGAGGGGATAAGTCTCATTCTATATCCTATCAGATAGAGTGGGGCAGGGGATAAGTCTCATTCTGTATCCTATCAGATAGAGTGGGGGAGGGGATAAGTCTCATTCTATATCCTATCAGATAGAGTGGTGGAGGGGATAAGTCTCATTCTATATCCTATCAGATAGAGTGGGGGAGGCGATAAGTCTCATTCTGTATCCTATCAGATAGAGTGGGGGAGGGGATAGGTCTCATTCTGTATCCTATCAGATAGAGTGGGGGAGGGGATAAGTCTCATTCTGTATCCTATCAGATAGAGTGGGGGAGGGGATACGTCTAATTTTGTATCCTATCAGATAGAGTGGGGTAGGGGATAAGTCTCATTCTATATCCTATCAGATAGAGTGGGGGAGATGATAAGTCAAATTCTGTATCCTATCAGATAGAGTGGGGGAGGGGATAAGTCTCATTCTGTATCCTATCAGATAGAGTGGGGGAGGGGATAAGTCTCATTCTGTATCCTATCAGATAGAGTGGGGGAGGGGATACGTCTAATTCTATATCCTATCAGATAGAGTGGGGGAGGGGATACGTCTAATTCTGTATCCTATCAGATAGAGTGGGGGAGGGGATACGTCTCATTCTGTATCCTATCAGATAGAGTGGGGGAGGGGATAAGTCTCATTCTGTATCCTATCAGATAGAGTGGGGGAGGGGATACGTCTCATTCTGTATCCTATCAGATAGAGTGGGGGAGGGGATACGTCTAATTCTGTATCCTATCAGATAGAGTGGTGGAGGGGATACGTCTCATTCTGTATCCTATCAGATAGAGTGGGGGAGGGGATAAGTCTCATTCTATATCCTATCAGATAGAGTGGTGGAGGGGATACCTCTCATTCTGTATCCTATCAGATAGAGTGGGGGAGGGGATAAGTCTCATTCTATATCCTATCAGATAGAGTGGTGGAGGGGATAAGTCTCATTCTATATCCTATCAGATAGAGTGGGGTAGGGGATACGTCTAATTCTATATCCTATCAGATAGAGTGGTGGAGGGGATAATTCTCATTCTATATCCTATCAGATAGAGTGGTGGAGGGGATAATTCTCATTCTATATCCTATCAGATAGAGTGGGGGAGGGGATAAGTCTCATTCTGTATCCTATCAGATAGAGTGGGGGAGGGGATAAGTCTCATTCTGTATCCTATCAGATAGAGTGGGGGAGGGGATACGTCTAATTCTGTATCCTATCAGATAGAGTGGGGGAGGGGATAAGTCTCATTCTGTATCCTATCAGATAGAGTGGGGGAGGGGATAAGTCTCATTCTGTATCCTATCAGATAGAGTGGGGGAGGGGATAAGTCTAATTCTGTATCCTATCAGATAGAGTGGGGGAGGGGATACGTCTCATTCTATATCCTATCAGATAGAGTGGTGGAGGGGATACGTCTCATTCTGTATCCTATCAGATAGAGTGGGGGAGGGGATAAGTCTCATTCTGTATCCTATCAGATAGAGTGGGGGAGGGGATACGTCTCATTCTGTATCCTATCAGATAGAGTGGGGGAGGGGATACGTCTCATTCTGTATCCTATCAGATAGAGTGGTGGAGGGGATAAGTATCATTCTGTATCCTATCAGATAGAGTGGGGGAGGGGATAAGTCTAATTCTATATCCTATCAGATAGAGTGGGGGAGGGGATACGTCTCATTCTATATCCTATCAGATAGAGTGGTGGAGGGGATAAGTCTCATTCTATATCCTATGAGATAGAGTGGGGGAGGGGATACGTCTCATTCTATATCCTATCAGATAGAGTGGGGGAGGGGATAAGTCTCATTCTATATCCTATCAGATAGAGTGGTGGAGGGGATAAGTCTCATTCTATATCCTATCAGATAGAGTGGGGGATGGGATAAGTCTCATTCTATATCCTATCAGATAGAGTGGGGCAGGGGATAAGTCTCATTCTGTATCCTATCAGATAGAGTGGGGGAGGGGATAGGTCTCATTCTGTATCCTATCAGATAGAGTGGGGGAGGGGATAAGTCTCATTCTGTATCCTATCAGATAGAGTGGGGGAGGGGATACGTCTAATTTTGTATCCTATCAGATAGAGTGGGGTAGGGGATAAGTCTCATTCTATATCCTATCAGATAGAGTGGGGGAGATGATAAGTCAAATTCTGTATCCTATCAGATAGAGTGGGGGAGGGGATAAGTCTCATTCTGTATCCTATCAGATAGAGTGGGGAGGGGATAAGTCTCATTCTGTATCCTATCAGATAGAGTGGGGAGGGGATACGTCTAATTCTATATCCTATCAGATAGAGTGGGGAGGGGATACGTCTAATTCTGTATCCTATCAGATAGAGTGGGGGAGGGGATACGTCTCATTCTGTATCCTATCAGATAGAGTGGGGGAGGGGATAAGTCTCATTCTGTATCCTATCAGATAGAGTGGGGGAGGGGATACGTCTCATTCTGTATCCTATCAGATAGAGTGGGGGAGGGGATACGTCTAATTCTGTATCCTATCAGATAGAGTGGTGGAGGGGATACGTCTCATTCTGTATCCTATCAGATAGAGTGGGGGAGGGGATAAGTCTCATTCTATATCCTATCAGATAGAGTGGTGGAGGGGATACGTCTCATTCTGTATCCTATCAGATAGAGTGGGGAGGGGATAAGTCTCATTCTATATCCTATCAGATAGAGTGGTGGAGGGGATAAGTCTCATTCTATATCCTATCAGATAGAGTGGGGTAGGGGATACGTCTAATTCTATATCCTATCAGATAGAGTGGTGGAGGGGATAATTCTCATTCTATATCCTATCAGATAGAGTGGTGGAGGGGATAATTCTCATTCTATATCCTATCAGATAGAGTGGGGGAGGGGATAAGTCTCATTCTGTATCCTATCAGATAGAGTGGGGGAGGGGATAAGTCTCATTCTGTATCCTATCAGATAGAGTGGGGAGGGGATACGTCTAATTCTGTATCCTATCAGATAGAGTGGGGGAGGGGATAAGTCTCATTCTGTATCCTATCAGATAGAGTGGGGGAGGGGATAAGTCTCATTCTGTATCCTATCAGATAGAGTGGGGGAGGGGATAAGTCTAATTCTGTATCCTATCAGATAGAGTGGGGGAGGGGATACGTCTCATTCTATATCCTATCAGATAGAGTGGTGGAGGGGATACGTCTCATTCTGTATCCTATCAGATAGAGTGGGGGAGGGGATAAGTCTCATTCTGTATCCTATCAGATAGAGTGGGGGAGGGGATACGTCTCATTCTGTATCCTATCAGATAGAGTGGGGGAGGGGATACGTCTCATCCTGTATCCTATCAGATAGAGTGGGGGAGGGGATACGTCTCATTCTGTATCCTATCAGATAGAGTGGGGGAGAGGGAGAGGATGCTGGGTATTACATATATACACACTGTTCTATTAGAACCAATGGAAAGGATAGGTCACATCCTATATCCCATCAGATAGAGAAATGGACAGGGAAAGAGAGGGATAGAATGGGTAAAAGAGAGAGATGGAGAGAGAAGGGAATAGAATGGGAAAGCAAGAGAGAGACGTGGGTTAGTGAGAGTGGTGGAACTTGGCCTGAGCTGAAGGCTGATTCTCTGTAGAGTATGGTTTCAGGGTTGTTTTCCCAGAATAGTGGGGTGGGTGCTCAAGCAAGCTCAGTTTCTCAGTGCCCCTCTCTCACTCTCTCTCTCTCTCTCTCTCTCTCTCTCTCCCTCCCTCTCCCTTCCACTTTCTCTTCTTCTTCTCACTCACTTTTCCCCTCATTCCACCTCTCTCTCCCCCTCCTGTGTCCTTACCTCCTGCTTCCACATCTCTCTCATGTCCCCATCTTTCATCCCCCCCCTATTCCCCCTCTCTCTTTCTATATTTGAAGGGTTTTCCTCTCTCCCTGGCCAATACTGTATGCCCTGTGGTGTGTTGAATCTGTGGACAGAACATTCTGTGCAGGCAGAGAGAGGATAGGAGGCAGAGGAGGGTACAGGTGGGTGTGACTGCCCAGGGAAAGGAAAACATAAATTATGAAATATACTCTCTCATTTCCCATATGCAGTTACTATGACGCCAGGTTCATGTTCTGAAGTATACTCTAATGTACTGTACATGGTCTGGATTTATTCTGTATTCTGTGCTCATTATTAAGGACCGGTGTGTGTGTGTGTGTGTGTGTGTGTGTGTGTGTGTGTGTGTGTGTGTGTGTGTGTGTGTGTGTGTGTGTGTGTGTGTGTGTGTGTGTGTGTGTGTGTGTGTGTGTGTGTGTGTGTGTGTGTGTGTGTTCGTGTGTGTGTGTGTGTGAGAATGCTGTACCTTCTTTAGACCTATGTTGTTCCCTGGTTCTCCTCCCTCTCTCGTCCTTCTCCTCCCTCTCAATCCAGCGTCTGACCTGCTCTTCTCTCATCTTCAGAAACAAGATTCTCCTCTGGTCTTCACTCAGGGCCTCCAGAACCTCTGGGTCCACCCACATCTCCTGTAGGATCTGAGCCAGCATACTGTCTGATCCTAGATGAACTCCCTTCCTCTGGTGCTGTTGGGACTGTCTAAAATGATGGTGCCGGCCTGGTTCAACAGAGGACTTTAAATCCCAACGTCTGGTGGATCTGGTACAGTCTCAATTCCAAAAGGCTGAAGAGTTCTCTTTCAACTTCTTAGACGTTCCCTCCGTTATGTTTTATGACTTCTGCTGGGAGGGTGGATGGTCAATGATTCCTTGCTGGTATTCTAGAGCAGGAGAGAGTATATATATGTGATTAAAGCCTTTCTCCTCAGTCTTTCCCTCTTTGGCTGTCCACCAACACAATTGTAGGTGTGTGTGTGTGTGTGTGTGTGTGTGTGTGTGTGTGTGTGTGTGTGTGTGTGTGTGTGTGTGTGTGTGTGTGTGTGTGTGTGTGTGTGTGTGTGTGTGTGTGTGTGTGTGTGTGTGTGTGTGTGTGTGTGTGTGTGTGTCTGGTTCTGTGTGTGAGTAAATGTGTGTATTATTATTATTATTATTATACTCCCTCTACTACCCCCCACACAGAGAACTGCCCTACTACTTTCAAACATTCAAAGGTAAACAGAGACCAGAGACCAACCCAGCTGGGTGGCAGAATGACTTTCTATGTAAACAGAGAGAGAATGGAAGAGAGGGACACACGCAGAACCTTAGCTTTATTTCCATTTTTGGATTTAAAGAGAGGGAGGGAGAAAACGAGGAAAACTGGCACTGTTTATCATTTTTTAGAGAGAGGGGGAAGAGAAACAGAGAAAAACACAGAAACAGAGAGAGAAAATGGGTGGAAGAGACTTTGCAACAAGAACAGCTATCTCTCATGACCAAAACAGAAGTGACGGGGAGATAACCAGCTATCTCTCATGACCAAAACAGAAGTGATGGGGAGATAACCAGCTATCTCTCATGACCAAAACAGAAGTGACGGGGAGATAACCAGCTATCTCTCATGACCAAAACAGAAGTGATGGGGAGATAACCAGCTATCTCTCATGACCAAAACAGAAGTGACGGGGAGATAACCAGCTATCTCTCATGACCAAAACAGAAGTGACGGGGGGATAACCAGCTATCTCTCATGACCAAAACAGAAGTGACGGGGAGATAACCAGCTATCTCTCATGACCAAAACAGAAGTGACGGGGAGATAACCAGCTATCTCTCATGACCAAAACAGAAGTGACGGGGAGATAACCAGCTATCTCTCATGACCAAAACAGAAATGACGGGGGGATAACTTGCTATCTCTCATGACCAAAACAGAAGAGAAGAGACAGAGAGATAACCAGAACTATGTTTCCCCCCTCGTAAGGCTCATGGTCAACCTACTTATGCTCAGATGAACACACATACAGTTTTTAGAACATTATCAGCAGGTGAATGAGCAGGTGAATGAGATAATAATCAATAGTTATCCTCTTATATTACAACACAGAGGGCCAGACCAACAACACTACCAACAACCACGTAATTGTACAGTCACAGAACATCAATGAAGAGAAAACAGTTAAAACAACACTTTCTATCAGCTAATATATGGAATACCCCTACTATTTTCAACAGGTAAAGCACTGTAGGAATCGAACTCTGGTACAGATTAGACACATTACAGCTATCCTAACATCATTATGACAACATTATAACAACATTGATACACAACATAAAGACATGCACCAGTGTAACCTGAGACTAACAGGAACAGATGCCTGTAACACACTGGCCACGGCAGTAAGACACACAGACACACAAAGCAGGCAGTCTTGAATCTATGCCAGCATGTAAATACATTTAGGGTTTAACCATCGTCACTGTTCACATAGAAAGAAAGAACAGGAGCACAAAATACAGAATAGAGAGAGAAAGAGGATGTGTGTCGCATACTAATGGAGACGTTTAAAAGGTGTTTAGTGGAGTTTTCAAACAGAGCCTGTTTTACTGAAACTGACAGAGAGGGGTTGTGAGAGTCAGATGAACTCAGACAAGAACAAGAAAATAAGAGAAACAAAACAAAAGCGAGAAAATGGTGAGGAAAAGCAAGTAGAGCGGAGAAACCCCTGAGAAACCCCTGAGAAACCCCTGAGAAACTCCTGAGAAACCCCTGAGAACCCCCTGAGAAACCCCTGAGAACCCCCTGAGAAACCCCTGAGAACCCCCTGAGAAACCCCTGAGAAACCCCTGAGAACCCCCTGAGAAACCCCTGAGAAACTCCTGAGAAACCCCTGAGAAACCCCCTGAGAACCCCCTGAGAAACCCCTGAGAACCACCTGAGAACCCCCTGAGAAACCCAGCATACTTTACTTACTGTGACTGCTCAGCCTGTAGCATTAGCGACCTCGGTCCGTGTGTGTTACACTGTGACTGACTGAATCTGGGTGACGTGTGTGTGTGTGTCTGAGTCTGTATGAGAGCGGTAGTAGTCTGTACAGCCTTTATACTGGATATGAGTGGGCTGCAGTGACATCATAAAATTCCCTGCCTCCCTCTCTCTCTCTCTCTCTCTCTCTCTCTCTCTCTCTGTCTCTCGCTCTCAATTTCAATTCAATTTAAGGGGCTTTATTGGCATGGGAAACATATGTTTACATTGCCAAAGCAAGGGAAATATATAATAAACAAAAGTGAAATAAACAATACAAAATTAACAGTAAACATTACACTCACAAAAGTTCCAAAAGAATTAAGACATTTCAAATGTCATATTATGTCTATATATGTCTCTCTCTCTCTCTCTCTCTCTCTCTCTCTCTCTCTCTCTCTCTCTCTCTCTCTCTCTCTCTCGCCCTCTTTCTCTCCTCCCTCTTTGAGGTGGAAATATCAGGAACTCTTACAGACAGGAAGAAGTATAATAACTTACTGTTAACAGGTCATTAATAAACATGATTACAATAGTAGTCATGGTCAGGTGGCTGAGCCCAGCCATGACTGATCAGTATCTGGTAATGAAAGCCTTTGTGTTGTGATGTTTGGTTCCTGCTGTAGCCTCATGGCTTAAAGTCAATACACTGTTAAAGCAAAACATGAACACAGTAAGAACATTTACACTATACAACAATAACCATGTGCTGTAACTGTATGTTAGTTTGGGGTATTTAGAGCATGTCAATAAATGTTGGCTATGAGTCTTGATGAATAGAAGCAGGAAAAGGAAAAATATTTCAATCACTTACAGTACATTTAGATTGTAGCCCATAGCCAGCTCAAGGTCCTTTCCCTGTTTTGGTCGAGAAAGGTCAGCTAGGTCAAGGTAGTCTCAGGGAAAACCCAGACCTGCAACACAACATGTAGGAGTTTTTGGGGAAACACTAAACACATTAGTCATAAACCAGCCAGCTCAGGTTGGGACTTTTTCCAGGGCTGTCAGATAGATATGTTTCGACACACCTATTTGTGTGCACTCGGCCACTCACTACCAAGTAGATTTCCTTGCCTGGAAATGTCTTCCACGTTTTCCTGTAACCGTTTGATTCCTTGTCATTTAAATACAGTAATTATACAGTGGTTAAGGATTGTAACGAAATCACATTCACGGAACAAAAAGTCGGTGGGTAAACTCTGATCGCTGATCGCTGTGAAAAAATATACTTTCTATCCATTTTCCACAAAAGCTGTTTAAACTGCTAAGCAAAGAAAAGTAGGTCAAGTGCGTTTGCTTGCATTTACCCTTCACTACACCACTTCTAGTATGGTGTGTGGTGTGTGGTGTGTTGTGGTGTGTGGTGTGTTATGTGGTGTGTGGTGTGTGGTGTGGTGTGGTGTCTGGTGTGTTGTGTGGTGTGTGGTGTCTGGTGTGTTGTGTGGTATGTGGTGTGTGGTGTGGTGTGTGGCGTGTTATGTGGTGTGTGGTGTGGTGACTTTTTCCACATTTTGTTACGTTACAGCCTTATTATAAAATGTATTAAATAACAATTTTCCTCATCAATCTACACACAATACCCCATAATGACAAAGGGAAAACAGGTTTTTACAGGCAAATGTATTACAAATAAAAAACTGAAATACTGAGAATTTTCAACAACTTGATTGGAGTCCACCTTTTGTACATTCAATTGATTGGACATGATTTGGAAAGGCACACACTTGTCTATATCATTTCCCACAGTTGACAGTGTATGTCAGAGCAAAAGCCAAGCCATGAGGTCGAAGGAATTGTCCGTAGAGCTCAGAGACAGGATTGTGTCAAGGCACAGATCTTTGGATGGGTACCAAAATTTTCTGCAGCATTGAAGGTCCCCAAGAACACAGTGGCCTCCATCATTCTTAAATGGAAGACGTTTGGAACCACCAAGACTCTTCCTAGAGCTGGCTGCCTGGCCAAACTGAGCAATCGGGGAGGAAGGGCCTTGGTCAGGGAGGTGACCCCTGAACCCGATGGTCACTCTGACAGAGCTCCAGAGTTCCTCTGTGGAGATGGAAGAACCTTCCAGAAGGACAACCATCTCTGCAGCACTCCACCAATCAGGCCTTTATGGTAGAGTGGCCAGACAGAAGCCACGTTTCAGTAAAAGGCACATGACAGCCCGCTTAGAGTTTGCCGAAAGGCACCATAAAGGACTCTCACACCACAAGGAACAAGATTCTCCGGTCTGATGAAACCAAGATTGAACTCTTTGGCCTGAATGCTAAGCGTCACGTCTGGAGGAAACCTGGCACCATCCCTACGGTGAAGCATGATGGTGGCAGCATCATGCTGTAGGGATATTTTTCAGCTGCAAGGACTGAAGAAACTCCGCAAATACAGGTGTGCCAAGCTTGTAGTGTCATACCCAAGATTTGAGGCTGTAATAGCTGCCAAAGTTGCTTCAACAAAGTACTGTGTTAATGGTCTTAATAATTATGTAAATGTGATATTTCAGATGTTTTTTTATAAAAATAAAAAAAAGAAGAACATTTTTACTTTGCCATTATGGAGTGTTGTTTGGAGATTGATGAAGAAAAATAAACAATTTAATACATTTTAGAAAATGTGTAAAAAGTCTAAGGGGCCGGAATTCTTTCTGAATGCTCTGCATACCTAGCATCCTCTGCTGGTCAGAACATCTCACTGTAAATGTCAATGGTGGTATCTGAACAGAAAGAAGCGTACAGTACTACACATGTGGGGAGCGTTTAACCATTAAGCCACTGCATCTGACATCTGATTACAGGTTTCTGTAGGAAATGGAATGATGTGACAATGATAAGCAGATGCAGGGTTTGTCACTGCATCACCCAGTCAGACAGTCAGGTGCAGTCAGGCAGTCAGACCTGAGAGCACTCTTATTGTCAGTAAACCAGATTAGATTTCCCAACTTGCATCTGAGCGGGCGCCACTAAAGCCCGCCCATTTGATTTAGTGACATCATCAAGGAAATTTCGAGGAGAAACGTTTCTCCCACCATAGTGGCAGTAACCATGACAACATGATGTTTAATGGGATGATCAAACACACAGGTTGCCTTCCAACTGGCACCGTATTTACTATATAGTGCACTACTTTTGTCCAGAGCCATAGGGATCCATTTGGGACGCATACAGAGACATGGCTCCTCACACTGGATCACAATTAGATTGAAATTAGCAATGTGCTGGTCTATCTTTTTCTATAACCTACCGGTGTGTGCTCTTAATTTGACCAGTTTCTCACAGCAGGAATATTAACCTGCAGCAACAAAACACGTCAAATATTATGTGGATTTGAAATTTATGGACATTTTCGTAGGGGTTGATACATTTTTTGTTATGGCAAATCAAGTATTTAAAGTGGAAATGCTAAACTTTAGAAGCCTTTATAAAGCTCAGATACCTGTACAGTACAAGTTTACATTTCCTGCTGCGCAACAAAATGATCTGCTACAACAGAGTGATCAAATTATGATATCAGATCTGTATCTGTGTGCTGAGCTGTCAGCCAGTAATAGAGACTGGGGCTTACTCTGTGTTAATTAATAGACAGACAGATATAAACTATTGAAAAGTGGAGAAAGTGCTGGTTTTATTATTAATAGCCATTATTATAACATTTTGTCCATCCATGAAATAGAATGAGGACCAAAGCAGGTGTGAAGGTTAGCATGGGAGCATATTATGGTATGTCATCTGGGTGTCAGTCAGAATGGGTGGGTATCTGTGTTTTAGTAGACACAGTATTATCCAGCTGATTGTCAGGGTTAACTAATTTGCATATCCAGTATCGTGTGGTGAGGTTGGGGATGGAGAGAGTTAAAAGAGGAGTATCTGGGAACTCATGCCTATATCAGTATCCCTGTAGAGCAAGTCATGTCTGACCTATATCAGTATACCTATAGAGAAGCCATGTTTGACCTATATCAGTATCCCTGTAGAGCAAGCCATGTTTGACCTATATCAGTATCCCTGTAGAGCAAGTAATGTCTGACCTATATCAGTATCTCTACAGAGCAAGTCATGTCTGACCTATATCAGTATCCCTACAGAGCAAGTCATGTCTGACCTATATCAGTATACCTATAGAG
>NC_068424.1:68911098-68928598 GCF_023373465.1 Oncorhynchus keta
AGCAAGTCCTGCAGGCTCTAGTTTGGCCTTATCTTGATTATTGTCCAGTTGTGTGGTTGAGTGCTGCAAGGAAAGACCTAGTTAACACCTCACTGAAACAAGGTCTCTCTCCTATTTGACCTAGATAGTTTGCTTGTATGTATTGATATGTACATGTAGGCTATGTGTGCAATTTTTAAATTGGTGTAGTTACAGTTGAAGTCGGAAGTTTACATACACCTTAGCCAAATACATCTAAACTCAGTTTATCACAATTCCTGACATTTAATCCAAGTAAGAATTCCCTGTTTTAGGTCAGTTAGGATCACCACTGTCACGCCCTGCTCTAGTTTATGCCCGCTCTAGTTTATTATTTCTATGTGGTGTTCTAGTTTATTTTTCTATGATGGTGATTTGTATGATTCCCAATTAGAGGCAGCTGGTAATCATTGTCTCAAATTGGGGATCATATTTAGGTAGCATTTTTCCCACCTGTGTTTGTGGGATATTATTTTGTGTTTTGTGCATGTGCACCACGTTGTCACGTTTTGTTTTTAATTTATTGATTTATTGTTTTGTTCTTGCTAAGTTTCACTTTCTAATAAATATGTGGAACTCAACATCCGTTGCGCCTTGGTCCGTCTCTCCTCACGTACGAGACAACCACTTTATTTTAAGAATGTGAAATGTCAGAATAATAGTAGAGAGAATTATTTATTTCAGCTTTTATTTATTTCATCACATTCCCAGTGGGTCACAAGTGTACATACAGTCAATTAGTATTTGGTAGCATTGCCTTAAAAATGTTTAACTTGTGTCTGTGATTTGGGTGAGCATTCTATGTTCTTTATTTCTGTTTTGTGTTTCTATGTTTTGGCCGGGTATGGTTCTCAATCAGGGACAGCTGTCTATCGTTGTCTCTGATTGGGAATCATACTTAGGCAGCATGTTTTTCCACCTTAGGTTGTGGGATGTTGTTTTATGTTTGCTCTGTGTAGCCTTCAGAACGTGATGTTCGTTGTTCTTTTGTTTGGTGTTCGTGTTAAATAAAGAATCATGAACACGTACCAATTTGCACCTCTTGGTCCACTTCTTCTGACGAGCGTTGCAGTGTCAAACATTTCGGGTAGCCTTCGACAATCTTCCCACAATAAGTTGGGTGAATTTTGGCCCATTCCTCCTGACAGAGCTGGTGTAACTGAGTCAGGTTTGTAGGCCTCCTTGCTCGAACATGCTTTTTAATAATAATAATATAATATAATAATATAATAATAATAATAATGCTTTTTCAGTTCTGCCCACAAATTTTCTATAGGATTGACGACAGGGTTTTGTGATGGCCACTCCAATACCTTGACTTTGTTGTCCTTAAGCTATTTTTCCACAACTTTGGAAGTCTGTTTAGGGTCATTGTTCATTTGGAAGACCCATTTGCAACCAAGCTTTAACTTCCTGACTGATGTCTTGAGATGTTGCTTCAATATATCCACATAATTTTCCTGCCGCATGATGCCATCTATTTTGTGAAGTGCACCAGTCCCTCCTGCAGCAAAGCAACCCCACAACATGATGCTTCCACCCCCGTACTTCACGGTTGGGATGGTGTTCTTTGGCTTGCAAGCCTCCCCCTTCTTCCTCCAAACATAACAATTGTCATCATGGCCAAACAGCTCTATTATTGTTTCATCAGACTAGAGGACATTTCTCCAAAAAGTATGATCTTTGTCGCCATGTGACAATGTGCAGTTGCAAACCATAGTCTGGCTTTTAATGGCGGTTTTGGAGCAGTGGCTTCTTCCTTGCTGAGCGGCCTTTCAGGTTATGTCGATACAGGACTCCTTTTACTGTGGATATAGATACTTTTGTACCTGTTTCCAACAGCATCTTCACAAGGTCCTTTGCTGTTGTTCTGGGATTGTTTTGCACTTTTCGCACCAAAGTACATTAATCTCTCGGAGACAGAACACCTCTCCTTCCTGAGCAGTAGGACAGCTGCGTGGTCCCATGGTGTTTATACTTCCATACTATTGTTTGTACAGATGAATGTAGTACCTTCAGGCATTTGGAAATTGCTCCCAAGGATGAACCAGACTTGTGGAGGTCTACAATTTTTTTCTGAGGTCTTGGTTAATTTTTGGGATTTTCCATGATGTCAAGCAAAGAGGCACTGAGTTTGAAGGTAGGCCTTGAAATACATCCACAGATACACCTCCAATTGACTCAAATTATGTCAATTAGCCTATCAGAAGCTTCTAAGGCCATAACATCATTTTCTGGCATTTTCCAAGCTGTTTAAAGGCACAGTCAACTTAGTGTATGTAAACTTCTGACCCACTGGAATTGTGATACAGTGAATTATAAGTGAAATAATGAACAATTGTTGGAAAAATGACTTGTGTCATGCACGAAGTAGATGTCCTAACCGACTTGCCAAAACTATAGTTTGTTCACAAGAAATGTGTGGAGTGATGGAAAAACGAGTTTTAATGACTCCGACCTAAGTTTATGTAAACGTCTGATTTCTACTGTATGTCCTTGAGCTGTTCTCTGTATGTCCTTGAGCTGTTCTCTGTATGTCCTTGAGCTGTTCTCTGTATGTCCTTGAGCTGTTCTCTGTATGTCCTTGAGCTGTTCTCTGTATGTCCTTGAATATGTTTCATGTTTTGTTCTGGACCCCAGGAAGAGTAGCTGCCGCTTTGGCAACAGCTAATGGGCATCCTAATAAAATACCAAAGACATACCATACCTCTCGTAGGAGAATGTTTCTGTAGCCCCTCATCACGCCTTTGAATAAAATGATCCAGATGAGACACACACACACGCACACAGACACACACACACTTTTCCTGAGGAGTCTGTCATATTAGCTCTTCTCACACTGGCTGGTAATGTGTGCTGATTAGGTAATTATAGAGGTCCAAACGTTGGGCCAAGACACACCCGGCAGGTCACTGCAATATGGAGGGAAATGAAACTGCAATATTATTAAATGTAATTCCTCCTCTTTCTCACTGTAAGCACTCACACACACACTCACACACACACTCACACACTCACACACACACTCACACACACACTCACACACTCACACACACACTCACAATCTCCCTGATCAGAGACAAAGATACAAACACAACGTAGTCACACACTAACCCTCTCACTGTAGTGTGTGGCTGGCTGGCTGGCTGGCTGGCTGGCTGGCTGGCTGGCTGGCAGGCTGGCAGGCAGGCAGGCAGGCAGGCAGGCAGGCAGGCAGGCTATAGCCAATACAATTTGATTTGATTTATCAGCGGTCATTGTGGGACACACCTCTATTCTCCTCTATCACACCAGCCCCCAGGATGCAGGTTGGTTTTAGGGGGAGGGGCAGCTGGGACACTAATTCATTATTAATAAGGCTTGACAGTGGGTGCATCTCAAATGGCAACCTAGTCCCTTTATAGTGCACTACTTTTGACCAGGGCCCAGTGGGGATGTTCCCCTCTTTATACTGCATGCACCTGTCCTCTGCTAACCCTATTGGTTTTAATTGAATAACAAAACATACAATCTACCTGCAGTGAAGCCGCTCAACATCTACATTACATTCAGTCATCTAACAGACTCCCATCCATAGAGACCCACATGAGCAACCAGGGTCAACGCCCTGCTCAAGGGCACGTCGACAGATCTCCCGTCAAAAACAGGGACCAGAACCAGCGGCCTATCAGCCACCGTCCCAAGGGCTGCCCCTCAACCATCTGAGACACCCCCCCACAGTCCCCCTCCCCCGATATTTGTTTTATCATAATAAAATAAAATAATTCCCAACCCCCAAGACCCCCCAAGCCCCTGTACCCAAACACCCTACAAAATGAACAAAATACAAAAAAGAGAAAGAGAAAGACAAAGGAAAACAGAAAACAACTATGCAAAAAACAAAAGACATCAAGGCCAACGGAATATGTTTGAGTGCATGCATGGCACTATTTACATGTGTGTATGTGTCCATGTATGTGCATGTGTGTGCGTTTGAATGAGAGTGTGTGTATATGCATGTGTACATGCGTACAAACACCTGCATGGCAACAGCCTCAGACAAACAGGCATTAGATGTAACAACGTTGCCCCTCAGTGTCATAAAATGTGCTTTTTGTTTTGTTTTATTTTGACTTTATTTTGATACATTTATCTTTGACCGTCATTCTGTCCACCGCCTAGCAATTCCATTCCCACTTGCCTCCAAATTCACATCCCAACCCTCAGCTTCCCTCAGCCCATCCCACCTATCTCTGCTGGCCACCCTCAGCCCATCCCACCTATCTCTGCTGGCCACCCTCAGCCCATCCCATCTATCTCTGCTGGCCACCCTCAGCCCATCCCACCTATCTCTGCTGGTCACCCTCAGCCCATCCCACCTATCTCTACTGGCCACCCTCAGCCCATCCCACCTATCTCTGCTGGCCACCCTCAGCCCATCCCACCTATCTCTGCTGGTCACCCTCAGCCCATCCCACCTATCTCTACTGGCCACCCTCAGCCCATCCCACCTATCTCTGCTGGCCACCCTCAGCCCATCCCACCTATCTCTGCTGGCCACCCTCAGCCCATCCCACCTATCTCTGCTGGCCACCCTCAGCCCATCCCACCTATCTCTGCTGGCCACCCTCAGCCCATCCCACCTATCTCTGCTGGCCACCCTCAGCCCATCCCACCTATCTCTGCTGGCCACCCTCAGCCCATCCCACCTATCTCTGATGGCCACCCTCTTCGGATTTCTGTACAATCATTTTAGCTGAAAAGCACAAAGTCTTGAATCTTGCATCGTTTTATACATCAACTAATACACCCTGTACCATGGAATCGGTACATCAAAAATCTCTTCCCAACTATTTTGCAATCTGTATGGCACAGCTGTCAACATCCTGGTCCTCAAATGAAACTGGTATACTTTCCTATTTATGCTATTTTTGATTTATTCCAGTTTTGATCTGTTATATTGGGCAGACAGACCAGTTCCCTACCTCCTGCCGCTGCCACCTGCCTCTATTTTGGGGGTAATGCTGTAATCAATTGGTTGTAATCTTGGATTGAGCAGACCTTCCCATACAATTCTGTTAACTCCATGAAAGACATAACTCTACCATTCCATTTTACAATATAATTTAAAAACAAAATACCCTTTTCCATAGATACAGGTCGTTTATCAACCAGCACATTTGAGTTCAGCTGTAATATTTGTTCTACCTTTCTGGGGGATGATATTGAAATTGTAGCCAGCTCTGCAATGCTTGTTTGAAAAATAGAGATATTGAATTAATCAAAAATGATGCAAGGCAATCTGCATAAAGGCAAAACATTTAAACAACGGATGAGTTTTTCTTAGTAATCTACTTGAGAACCATTTAGGGTTCAAGTAAAACTTTTGTATAAGCGAAGTTTATAGTGTGAAGTTTAGTACTTGTACATGTAATAATCTCAACCCACCCAGTTCATATTCATTATATAGATGGGCATGCTTTGTCTTGTCAAGTTCAGCATCCCAGATATAGCTAAATATTTGTTCCTCATATGATCTGAGAAGCTCATCAGCAGAAGTAGGCAACACCATAAGTAAGTAAACTGAGATGTTAATCAGTGTAATTATTCCATAAGTAGACAGGTATTTACCTCTCCATGGTTGCAGGATCTATTCTAGTCTATTTTTACCCGTTTTCTATTCAAATTCATTGTGGAGAGCTCGTCTATACATGTATTTTTTATATGAATACCAAGTATTCTTCACCCTATTCAATTCTGTCTCTACCCATCAGTTTTCCTCTCTGATGGATCTCTTATTCAATCCCTCTCTATGATACATTTCATTTTTTAATTGAGCAGACGAGACATACAGTTCTGAGTGCATACATTTTTCACACTGGTCCCCCAAGGGAATCAAACACACAACCCTGGCATTGCAAGTGGCATTCTCTACCAACTGAACCAAATGGGACACCATCGTGTTTTATTGATCACTCTGTTCCTCCTTGGCCGAGGTGTCTGATGGCTATGAGATTAAACTGGAGAGGTTGGCAGCATCGCTGAGGGGGTGTACGTCCAGGATCAATACGCAGGGTGGAACCGTTTACAAAGGGAAACAGACTAAAGCAGAATCTAATGTGTGGTTGCAGAATGCTGCAAAGTACAGCTGCTCTTGAACATGGCCTTGAGAAGTGCCCATAGAACTAAAGTGAGACACTTTAAAGGGTGTTGCAAGGACAATGCTAATTCTTCAGGTGAACGTCACACAACTTTGCCTTTCTGAACAAAGCCTCGTTCTGCTTTTTGGCTGGGCGTCACTGATGCAGGTGTTTGGAAGGGAGGGAGATGGAGAGAGAGAGAGAGGGAGGGATGGGATGTCTACTCCTATGGCAAAGACATTATTGGTTCCGGCTACCTATATATTAGCCAATACTCAACCTCGTGTTGTCAGCCAGTGAAGTCATCCAAGCCTTCTAAGTCATCCTTTCTAGTGTAATATAGATTGACGATGCTTTCGTCTTCCAGTAATTGTGTTAAATAATAATATAATGTCAGTTAGATGATGCTTTTCTCCCAAGTGACTTACAGTACAGTGAGAGCAGAAATGTTACATATACACATATAATCCATACGGGAATTGACTCAATGACCTTGGTGTTGCTGGTGCCACAATCTTACTAACTGAACCACACATTACCTGTGCTGTTCTTCTCCTACAAGCTTATTCCCTTGCAGGAAAGCGAAAACAACATCCTTTTCATGCAGACTAGTATCTTCCCACAACCTTAGCTAATTTGGTTCTGGGTGCTGAGATGATGTAAGTACCAGCTACCTAAAGCATAGATAAAAGCACCTCAACTTTCCTCAGTGAAACTGTGACCAAAGTGTTCCTTCCCATGAACTTTGAACCCTCCTGTCTGTCACAGGTATTACGCAACACATCCATCTGAGAACAAACATTTAATGACATCTCATGACACCACAGAAGGGGTCAAAAGTTGTTTTAACTCAATTCTCCTCAGTCTTGTCAATTTATGCTGCAGGTAGGCCTCGGTCTGAGTCAATGGGAGATACCAGTAATGCTTTTGAGATAAAATATACTTCCTGTACCATGGTATTTGATAGTGAAATATCTTGTTGTTATACTAAAAGAGAAACCCTCATCATTGTTTCTCCCTTTGGTTACACAACAGCTGCCTGCAACAGATCTATTTTACAGAAACCATATCAAATATCCATGTAGCCTATACTGATTTACATAATCTGCCAGTACATGTGTCATCTCTGTTGATATGCTGACACTGGGATAAATATATTTATTTTACCAGGTAAGTTGACTGTGAACACATTCTTTACAGCAACGACCTGGGGAATAGTTACAGGAGAGAGTAGGGGGGATGAATTAGCCAATTGGAAGCTGGGGATGATTAGGTGGCCATGGTGGTATGAGGGCCAGATTGGGAATTTAGCCAGGACACCAGGGTTAACACCACTACGATAAGTGCAATGGTATCTTTAGTGACCACAGAGAGTCAGGACACCCGTTTCATGTCCCATCTGGAAAACAGCAACCTACACAGAGCAATGTCCCCAATCACTACCATGGGGCATTGGGATATTGTTTTGTAGACTAGAGGAAAGAGTGCCTCCTACTGGCCCTCCAACACCACTTCAAGCAGCATCTGGTCTCCCATCCAGGGGCCAGTCTTGCTAAGCCTCAGAGGCAAGCCAGCAGTGTGATGCAGGATGGTATGCTGCTGGCACTGGTATAAGGCACTGGGATGAAGACACTGGCATAAAACACTGGAATCAATGGACTGGGATAAAGGCCCTTTTCCTCAGGTAAGCTATAGCCAAATGACTGAAAAATAGTATTTGTATGTAAGCCAAACCTTCTCTTCATCCTGAGTTAGTGGTAAATTGAATCATTACGGATACCAACAGGACCGAGAGACAGACAGTCCCACTCTGCCCGCGAGCCTCAGAACACTTATTGGATAGAGATGCTCCTCGCGAGCAGCAGTAGTGGAGGAGAGGGACGTGACAGCCCATCCGCTTAGATCGCTCACACACACACACACACACACACACACACACACACACACACACACACACACACACACACACACACACACACACACACACACACACACACACACACACACACACACACACACACACACACACACACACACACACGCCCCCATCCACGCGCAATCGGTCTACTCGTTTCCCGCCGGCTGGACCTCCCGCATGCCTGGGCCAGTGCGTGGAAACGAGACTAGCCTACTGTACCGCCAGCACTCGTGCAGCGAGGAATTGCTTGCAGCGCAGACTAGACAGGGTACCAGTCTGGAAGGACGCCGCACGACGTGGACAAAACAGACCATCGGTCGATATATGTTCTCCCGCGTGGATGGATGGGCAGAGAGAGAATACAACCCGAACCTGTGGTGCAGAACAGACTTTTCAGGATACCTTTGATTCAACGCATTTTATTGGTGAGTGCAATATGGAATGACTGATATTGTTGTGGGTTTACTATTATTATAGCTAGGCTATAGATAGATAGATTTTGCATGCACAAATCATTTAATTCAATAAATAACTAAATCCTATATAGCATAGCTATCCGATTAATACATCTGGAATCCGATTGAATGGGATCATTGAAAGGCTTTCTCTCCAAAATCCCTGTCCTTGTACCAGGACACAAATGCATAAAGGAGAGTAGAAGGGGATATATGTTTCCTACTGCCCTTGTAACGGTGGGGGTCTCGGACGCTCTCTGTTTGTCCATAATATCCTATGCAGTGTGTGGGCCACGGGGTTTTGTGGTGGTGATGGTGTGGGGGGGGTCTCCCCTTAAATGGGCAAGGGGAGAAATAAAGCTGTTCCGCTTTTAGGAGGACAAGTGAGTTGATCATCAAAAGCGACCAAGGTCTATTTTGGAGGGGAAAGAAAAGTACCGGCCTCATTTAACTGCGAGCAGTCTCTCAACCATCCTGTTGTCATGGTTACCTCTGAAGGAGGTTGGGAGAATATCACTACATCTAGGCTGTGCTCCTGCTCTGTGTGTGTGAATGAGATAGTTCAAGTATGTGTAGCCTATGTGAGTAGTCTGTGTGAGTAGTCTGTGTGAGTAGTCTGTGCTGTGTTTCGGTATTTTTATGCTATTCGAGGGCACACATGTCCTGAGTGTGGCTTGGAGGTTTGCACTGTGCTTCCAGTCCCGCAAGAGATGGATGATTTGAAACAGGTGCCTGATAACAGTCCTCTCACACTTGAACCATGAGCCATTGTTATCTTAATTATAGGCTTTACTCGTCTAGTCTAAATCCATTTAATAACGCTTATTGGGACGTCAATTCTCCTGTCCTGAAAACGTGGGCTCATTTGAATAAACGTTTGTTTTAGAGACATATTGTTAAACGTCTCTCTCGAAGCAAGTGCTTCTTTTCTCGCAAATGATTTCAGCCAGGCGTCAGACATCCAGACACCCCTGCACCAGCCAGCCCACCGACATAAGACGCCGCCGAACATGCGTTCTTTCTTTCTTTCCCTTTCTCTCTCTCTCTCTCCCTCCCTCTCCCCACTCTCGTCTCATCCTCCTTTTTCCGTTTTTTTTTGTTGAAAAAAAGTGAATAAGCAACAAATAGCATTGGTGTTATAACTAAGATTGATGCCAGGGAATGAATTTGATGAAGTCATTGCAAAGCGATATAATGACACAGTGCAACACGACGTCTGACATTGATGCACTAGAAGTGACTTATCGGGGTGATTTGTGAGATGCTGATTTGCCCGGTTCACTGGGCCATAGTGGATAGTAGGACGGTTAGTATTCGTCTGCGTTAAGAACCAGTGACATGTCGGTGCTGGGGAAGAAAGACTGTCACCCAGCCAGCATAGCATAGTCTACTGCATTGTGTGTGTGTGTGTGTGTGTGTATGTGTGTGTGTGTGTGTGTGTGTGTGTGTGTGTGTGTGTGTGTGTGTGTGTGTGTGTGTGTGTGTGTGTGTGTGTGTGTGTGTGTGTGTGTGTGTGTGTGTGTGTGTGTGTGTGTGTGTGTGTGTGTGTGTGTTGGCTGCAGTGCAGTGGCGTGCATATAGAGGGTTAGTAGGTCATTTGGTAGATCCAGAATGACTGCAGTATGTGATGTGGTTTTCTTACTGTGAGAGGGCAGAGATAGAGGGGGACAAGAAAGACAAAAACACACACTCATCTTAGTAGTAGTCAAAGACAAAGATTGAATGAGGGGAAAATATATGATATGGCAGTTCTCAGTAGCAGGTCTCAGTAGCAGTTCTCAGTAGCAGGTCTCAGTAGCAGTTCTCAGTAGCAGTTCTCAGTAGCAGTTCTCAGTAGCAGTTCTCAGTAGTAGTTCTCAGTAGCAGTTCTCAGTAGCAGTTCTCAGTAGCAGTTCTCAGTAGCAGTTCTCAGTAGCAGTTCTCAGTAGTAGTTCTCAGTAGCAGTTCTCAGTAGCAGTTCTCAGTAGTAGTTCTCAGTAGCAGTTCTCAGTAGCAGTTCTCAGTAGCAGTTCTCAGTAGTAGGTCTCATTAGTAGATTTCAGCAGTAGTTCTCATTAGCAGTTCTCAGTGGTAGTTCTCAGGAGTATTTCTTAGTTGCAGTTCTCAGTAGTTGTTCTCAGAGGCCGATCTCAGTAGTAGTTCAAAATAACAGTTCTCAGTAGTAGATTTCAGTATTTGTTCTCAGTGGCAGTTCTCAGTAGCAATTCTCAGTAGTAAGTTCTCAGCAGTAGTTCTCAGTAGTCGTTCTCAGTAGTAGATTTCAGTAGTAGTTCTCAGTAGTAGATTTCAGTAGTAGTTCTCCATGATGATTCTCAGTGGTAGTTCTCAATAGCAGTTCTCAGTAGTAGTTCTCAGTAGTAGATTTCAGTAGTAGCTTGCTATCTCCGTAGTACATTTGAGTAGTAGTTATCAGTAGTAGATCTCAGCAATCGTTCTCAGTAGTAGATTTCAGTAGTAGTTCTCCATGGCGGTTCTCAGTAGCAGTTCTCAGTAGTAGTTCTCCATGGTGGTTCTCAGTGGTAGTTCTCAACAGCAGTTCTCAGTAGTAGTTCTCAGTAGTAGATTTCAGTAGTAGATCTCAGTGGCAGTTCTCAGTGGTAGTTATTAAATAGCAATCGAGTTTGCTCTGTGTTTTCTGTAAAATTCTTTCCAATGTGTTAATGTGTCTAATTGTGTTTCTGTCCTGGCGCTCTGTTGGGTCTGTTTGTGTTTGTGAACAGAGCCTCGGGACCAGCTTGCTTCGGGGACTCTTCTCTACGTTCAGTTCTCTGTAGGTGATGGCTTTGTTGTGGAAGGTGTGGAAAATCGCTTGCTTTTAGGTGGTTGTAGAATTTAACGTCTTTTTTTCTGGCCAATCAAGCTACAGCACACACACACACACACACACACACACACACACACACACACACACACACACACACACACACACACACACACACACACACACACACACACACACACACACACACACACACACACACACACACACACACACACACACACACACACACACACACGCACACACGCAGACACGCACACACACACCCAGTGCATAACAATGTGGTGTGGAGTATGGGCATTGGGTACAGGTGCACATCTGCCAGCTCCTCAGCAGTGGGACTCTTAGTGCTGCTCTACATAGCTGTTTTCCTGTTTGGACTCTTAGTGCTGCTCTACATAGCTGTTTTCCTGTTTGGACTCTTAGTGCTGCTCTACATAGCTGTTTTCCTGTTTGGACTCTTAGTGCTGCTCTACATAGCTGTTTTCCTGTTTGGACTCTTAGTGCTGCTCTACATAGCTGTTTTCCTGTTTGGACTCTTAGTGCTACTCTACATAGCTGTTTTCCTGTTTGGACTCTTAGTGCTGCTCTACATAGCTGTTTTCCTGTTTGGACTCTTAGTGCTGCTCTACATAGCTGTTTTCCTGTTTGGACTCTTAGTGCTGCTCTACATAGCTGTTTTCCTGTTTGGACTCTTAGTGCTGCTCTACATAGCTTTACCACTCTAAATTCCAAGCATCTGCCTCTAACCCTAGGAAGCTCTTTGCCACCTTCTCCTCCCTCCTGAATCCTCCTCCCCCCCCCCCCCCCTCTCTGCAGATGACTTCGTCAACCATTTTGAAAAGAAGGTCGACGACATCCGATCCTCGTTTGCTAAGTCAAACGACACCGCTGGTTCTGCTCACACTGCCCTACCCTGTGCTCTGACCTCTTTCTCCCCTCTCTCTCCAGATGAAATCTCGCGTCTTGTGACGGCCGGCCGCCCAACAACCTGCCCGCTTGACCCTATCCCCTCCTCTCTTCTCCAGACCATTTCCGGAGACCTTCTCCCTTACCTCACCTCGCTCATCAACTCATCCCTGACCGCTGGCTACGTCCCTTCCGTCTTCAAGAGAGCGAGAGTTGCACCCCTTCTGAAAAAACCTACACTCGATCCCTCCGATGTCAACAACTACAGACCAGTATCCCTTCTTTCTTTTCTCTCCAAAACTCTTGAACGTGCCGTCCTTGGCCAGCTCTCCCGCTATCTCTCTCAGAATGACCTTCTTGATCCAAATCAGTCAGGTTTCAAGACTAGTCATTCAACTGAGACTGCTCTTCTCTGTATCACGGAGGCGCTCCGCACTGCTAAAGCTAACTCTCTCTCCTCTGCTCTCATCCTTCTAGACCTATCGGCTGCCTTCGATACTGTGAACCATCAGATCCTCCTCTCCACCCTCTCCGAGTTGGGCATATCCGGCGCGGCCCACGCTTGGATTGCGTCCTACCTGACAGGTCGCTCCTACCAGGTGGCGTGGCGAGAATCTGTCTCCTCACCACGCGCTCTCACCACTGGTGTCCCCCAGGGCTCTGTTCTAGGCCCTCTCCTATTCTCGCTATACACCAAGTCACTTGGCTCTGTCATAACCTCACATGGTCTCTCCTATCATTGCTATGCAGACGACACACAATTAATCTTCTCCTTTCCCCCTTCTGATGACCAGGTGGCGAATCGCATCTCTGCATGTCTGGCAGACATATCAGTGTGGATGACGGATCACCACCTCAAGCTGAACCTCGGCAAGACGGAGCTGCTCTTCCTCCCGGGGAAGGACTGCCCGTTCCATGATCTCGCCATCACGGTTGACAACTCCATTGTGCCCTCCTCCCAGAGCACTAAGAACCTTGGCGTGATCCTGGACAACACCCTGTCGTTCTCAACTAACATCAAGGCGGTGGCCCGTTCCTGTAGGTTCATGCTCTACAACATCCGCAGAGTACGACCCTGCCTCACACAGGAAGCGGCGCAGGTCCTAATCCAGGCACTTGTCATCTCCCGTCTGGATTACTGCAACTCGCTGTTGGCTGGGCTCCCTGCCTGTGCCATTAAACCCCTACAACTCATCCAGAACGCCGCAGCCCGTCTGGTGTTCAACCTTCCCAAGTTCTCTCACGTCACCCCGCTCCTCCGCTCTCTCCACTGGCTTCCAGTTGAAGCTCGCATCCGCTACAAGACCATGGTGCTTGCCTACGGAGCTGTGAGGGGAACGGCACCTCAGTACCTCCAGGCTCTGATCAGGCCCTACACCCAAACAAGGGCACTGCGTTCATCCACCTCTGGCCTGCTCGCCTCCCTACCACTGAGGAAGTACAGTTCCCGCTCAGCCCAGTCAAAACTGTTCGCTGCTCTGGCCCCCAATGGTGGAACAAACTCCCTCACAACGCCAGGACAGCGGAGTCAATCACCACCTTCCGGAGACACCTGAAACCCCACCTCTTTAAGGAATACCTAGGATAGGATAAAGTAATCCTTCTCACCCCCCCTTAAAAGATTTAGATGCACTATTGTAAAGTGGCTGTTCCACTGGATGTCATAAGGTGAATGCACCAATTTGTAAGTCGCTCTGGATAAGAGCGTCTGCTAAATGACTTAAATGTAAATGTAATAGCTGTTTTCCTGTTTGGACTCTTAGTGCTACTCTACATAGCTGTTTTCCTGTTTGGACTCTTAGTGCTACTCTACATAGCTGTTTTCCTGTTTGGACTCTTAGTGCTGCTCTACATAGCTGTTTTCCTGTTTGGACTCTTAGTTCTGCTCTACATAGCTGTTTTCCTGTTTGGACTCTTAGTGCTGCTCTACATAGCTGTTTTCCTGTTTGGACTCTTAGTGCTGCTGTACATAGCTGTTTTCCTGTTTGGACTCTTAGTGCTGCTCTACATAGCTGTTTTCCTGTTTGGACTCTTAGTGCTGCTCTACATAGCTGTTTTCCTGTTTGGACTCTTAGTGCTGCTCTACATAGCTGTTTTCCTGTTTGGACTCTTAGTGCTGCTCTACATAGCTGTTTTCCTGTTTGGACTCTTAGTGCTGCTCTACATAGCTGTTTTCCTGTTTGGACTCTTAGTGCTGCTCTACATAGCTGTTTTCCTGTTTGGACTCTTAGTGCTACTCTAGATAGCTGTTTTCCTGTTTGGACTCTTAGTGCTACTCTACATAGCTGTTTTCCTGTGCGTGTGTGTTTGTGTGTGTTTGTGTGCACGTGCGTGCGTGCGCGCGCGTGTGTGTGTGTGAGAAAGAGATTACATAAGTGTTTCATTCTATGTTGATGTCTATCCATCCATGTGTTTGGATCTTTTAGTTGTCTGCATTTGAGTGTGGTGATGTGTGTGATAACATAATACTATCTACATAAATGTGGGGTTGGGGGGTTCAGCCTGGTCCATAGGGTTGGGAGGTTCAGCCTGGTCCATAGGGTTGGGAGGTTCAGCCTGGTCCATAGGGTTGGGAGGTTCAGCCTGGCCCATAGGGTTGGGAGGTTCAGCCTGGTCCATAGGGTTGGGAGGTTCAGCCTGGCCCATAGGGTTGGGAGGTTCAGCCTGGCCCATAGGGTTGGGAGGTTCAGCCTGGTCCATAGGGTTGGGAGGTTCAGCCTGGTCCATAGGGTTGGGGGGTTCAGCCTGGTCCATAGGGTTGGGAGGTTCAGCCTGGTCCATAGGGTTGGGAGGTTCAGCCTGGTCCATAGGGTTGGGGGTTCAGCCTGGTCCATAGGGTTGGGGGGGTTAAGCCTGGTCTATAGGGTTGGGGGGTTCAGCCTGGTCCATAGGGTTGGGGGTTCAGCCTGGTCCATAGGGTTGGGGGGTTCAGCCTGGTCCATAGGGTTGGGGGGTTCAGCCTGGTCCATAGGGTTGGGGGGTTCAGCCTGGTCCATAGGGTTGGGGGGTTCAGCCTGGTCCATAGGGTTGAGAGATTCAGCCTGGTCCATAAGGTTGGGAGGTTCAGCCTGGTCCATAGGGTTGGGGGGTTCAGCCTGGTCCATAGGGTTGGGGGGTTCAGCCTGGTCCATAGGGTTGAGAGATTCAGCCTGGTCCATAAGGTTGGGAGGTTCAGCCTGGTCCATAGGGTTGGGGGGTTCAGCCTGGTCCATAGGGTTGGGGGGTTCAGCCTGGTCGGTTGGAGACATAAATGTAATAAAATCATCAAATCACAACCGGCTCCAACACGTACCTCAAATCTGCTTACACCTACTAATGTAAGCCGTAGGTGATCCGCCGGTCTATTAATTAAGGCTAGGGGTCCCGCTAGCGGGACAACTTCCGGTGAAACTGGAGGGCGCCCAATTAAAATAAATAATCATGAAAATGATGGATATTAAACATTTAGGTCCATACAAGTGTCTTATATCGGTTAAAAGCTTAAATTCTTGTTAATCTAATTGCACTGACCGATTTACAGTAGGCTTTACAGCGAAAGCATGTCATGCGATTGTTTGAGGACGGCGCCACATTAAAATATTTTTTCCACCGGCACAGGTTTCATAAATTCAGAAATAGCGATTAAATATTCACTTACTTTTTGAAAATCGTCCTCTGATTTGTCATCCAACGGGTCCCAGCTACAACACGTAGTGTCGTTTTGTTAGATAAAATACTTCTTTATATCCCAAACAGTCGGTTTAGTCAGCACCATCGATTTCAGTAATCCACTAGTTCAACATGCAGACAAAGGAATCCGAAAAGCTACCGTTAAACTTTGTTAAAACAAGTCAAAATATGTTTCTAGTTAATCCTCAGATACCCTAATATGTAATTAAACTATAATATTTTATATGGAAATAAGTATGTTCAATAGGAAAGCGATATTAGCAGATGCGCGCATACACTGATTTCCAAGTTTGAGTAATAAAACTCATTATTCTTCCTAGTTTTGGAAGAAACAAGCCTGAAACCTTGAACAAAGACTACTGACACCCAGTGGAAGCCATCGGAATTGTATACTGGGAGCTATATTTAATTTTTTCCCTATACATTCCATTGGAAGAGCATGGGCTCCCCAAAAAATAAATCCAGTTGGTTTTTCTTTGGATTTCCTCCTAGCATATCTATTGTGTTATGGTCTCCTACATTATTTGAACATTTCTACAAACTTCAGAGTGTTTTCTTTACAATGGTACCAATTATGTGAGATGTAATGTGATGTGTGATGTAATGTGATGTGTGATGTAATGTGATGTGTGATGTAATGTGATGTGTGATGTAATGTGATGTGTGATGTAATGTGATGTGTGATGTAATGTGATGTGTGATGTAATGTGATGTGTGATGTAATGTGATGTGTGATGTAATGTGATGTGAGATGTAATGTGATGTGTGATGTAATGTGATGTGTGATGTAATGTGATGTGTGATGTAATGTGATGTGAAATGGAATGTGATGTGTGATGTAATGTGATGTGAGATGTAATGTGATGTGTGATGTAATGTGATGTGTGATGTAATGTGATGTGAGATGTAATGTGATGTGTGATGTGTGATGTAATGTGATGTGTGATGTAATGTGATGTGTGATGTAATGTGATGTGAGATGGAATGTGATGTGAGATGTAATGTGATGTGTGATGTAATGTGATGTGAGATGTAATGTGATGTGTGATGTAATGTGATGTGTGATGTAATGTGATGTGTGATGTAATGTGATGTGTGATGTAATGTGAGATGGAATGTGATGTGTGATAATAATAATATAATAATATATGCCATTTAGCAGACGCTTTTATCCAAAGCGACTTACAGTCATGTGTGCATACATTCTACGTATGGGTGGTCCCGGGAATCGAACCCACTACCCTGGCGTTACAAGCGCCATGCTCTACCAACTGAGCTACAGAAGGACCATGTAATGTGATGTGAGATGTAATGTGATGTGTGATGTGAGATAGAGGAGCAGCTGTGTGGATTAAAGGCCTGCTGCTCTGGATAAAATATGACTCTGTAAGAGGGATCCTTTTGACATGGATCTGCATGGTGCTTTAAAATGATCTTCCTTCACTCTCTCTCTTTCGCGCTCCTTCTTCTGGCCTCTTTTTCTGTTTCTTCTGGACTCATCTGGTTTAGAGGACATAGTGTTCTAGACACACGCATAGACACTCAGGCAAGCATGTACACACCCACCCACCCACCCACCCACACACACACACACACACACACACACACAAGTACAGGGGGGATTCTGTCCAAG